>NC_071980.1:30567838-30770835 GCF_026283585.1 Hylaeus volcanicus | reverse complement strand
TGTGTGTGTGTGTGTGTGTGTGTGTGTGTGTGTGTGTGTGTGTGTGTTTGTGTGTGTGTGTTTGTGGTTGGTTGCGTGCGTGCGTGCGATGAATGTTCTTGTCGTCGTTGTTACGAGGAAAACTAAGAGGAAATGACAGCGACAGGAACAGCGACTCGAATCACTAATCAAACATAATTGTTTACAACCGTTTGATCGCCGAGGAAATAACGAAAGGATTAATCGAGATCTGGAGAGACGAATTCGATAGAAGGGGAAGGGCATTGTTGGAGATTCGACAAGAAGGGATGAGAAGATCACTGTACTATACATGCATGTTCTCCAATTCACAAGGACTTTTGGGGTGAAGGGGACGGGAACACGTCTCTAACTGGACTCTATGTGCCACGAGTTCATCTAGTATGAATAGAATGATTCACTCGATTTATTAGGTGCATCGTGGTCAAGATGATTCATAGATTTACGATCGATTGACAACAATTTCAGTTAATCGAGTACTGTTTTAAAAAAGGAGTACTTTGTTCATTGCTATCGTGAAATGTGACATTTAATGAGATAAGCGGATCATCCTGTACTCGTTGAAAAATGTTCAATTATATCGTACTACATGACGAGAATCGAAACGATCAATGATAAAGTTAGGTGATCGTGATTGAATCAAACAATGAAAAAATTCGTTTCTCGTTGACAAACAGAAAAGAGCTAGGCTATTAGAGTATGCCTCGATTCTCGTCCAAGATCGTTAGCATTAAAGTTTCAGCTGCGAACAAGGCTGAATCATCAGCTGAAGGATCAAGCGGTACACTAGCGTTAGAAAATAATACAAGAGTGTGGTTGATCGGAAGGAAACGATGGAATTGGTGAGAAACAAGTACGTGGACGTGAGAGGATGTACATAGAGGTCCGCGCATAAGATTCGAGCAACGAGCAATGAGAATGGACGAGGGAGATGTGATGGATGCAAATGAGGGGACACAGTGTGTAAGCGTAAAATAATGAGAGGAGCTAGATATAATGATAGCGTAAAAAGATGATCAACTTATTGTGGAGATACAGACCATCCTCACCTGGTAAACTTCCCTTGGCGCGGACCCCCCCACGAGCGGACAGCCGCTGGACCCCACGGGCCCCTGAAGTTGCGGGGTTGCGTCCCCCCCTGACTGGCCCACGGGTTTGCGGGCCACCGACTCGGCCACGCGGCACTACTAGTCCACGGCCACGTCCAGCCTGACCAAATAACACACACCCAATCGTTACCCCATCTGACAATTATTACGCTCCTAACGACGTTACTTCACATTCGCATATTTCTTTTTTACTTTCTTTCGAATTCGTTAAACCGCGTACATTTTCATCGCGTGCGCGCGTTTCTTAATCACATTACTTTATTTAATCATTATTTTCTTCCTTTCTTCCTTCCTTCCTTCCATCCTACAACGCTCTCTACGTTCACGGCTTTCGTTTCTCTAGCTTTGGTATCTGTATACTGTCTATTCGTAATCTAACCCTAACTTTTTACATTAGCATAAACGATTAACGGAACCTCTGGTTCCAACATTTCTTTCGACTACATAATCCTATCGATGCGTATGTATGTATTGTAAACTTCTATACCCACTAAATATATATATATATATATATTATACATGTGTTATATACAAACACTGTACACGTACAGCTCGAACATGTATAACGAGTATACATTTGTGTAGACTATGTGCTCGCGTGTGTGTATCGTGTTGCGAGACGTCACGCACGTTATATACATATTAGACATTTTGTACACATACTCGACAGGGCGAGCCATTTGAAAATAGCTTGTCTACTCTTGACGATAACAGAGAATCCGTCCAACTAATCTTGTTTGTCTTTTTGCCAATGTTTCTTTAGTTGGTAGCCTTTTTGCACGCGGTAGCGGACCTGTAGCGGAGATGCGAGGACCAACTTTGTTCGGTTAATTTAATGGAATGATATGCACACCTTTCTACACGTCTCTGTTTATTTCTATATATTTACATTTTTGTCGTAAATGCATAAATATCTGCAGTCCATTTATTATGTATAAACATGATTAAATGGTCCCCAAAGTTGCCCATTAATCATCATGGCCACGACATACCATTCCATTGTAAATAAAATAAAAACAGAGTCGTAGCTCGCGTTTTCTCTACAGTTCCATCTGCAAACAAGTTATTCGTATCGGATTACGCAAGCCTAGAAACCAAGCGATATTCTACAACCAAAAGTAAGCAAGTGTTTTGTTTTAAATGTCTCACCCTGTACGTACACCGTACCACGTAGACACATACTGCGCGGTACGTGTACGTAACGTATTATTTTTTGTTGTATATACATATGTATATATATATATTGACATTATTCACAAAGAGAGGGACAGGCAAAGAGTGTGCGTTGCGCGTGAAAAGTAAACATGAAGAAACAGAGGGAGTTTTGTTAGGAGGTAAATGGGGAATGCGAGAAGATGCTGATGTATGTGTGTGTATATATATATATATATATATACACACGTCGTTGAGACGTATGTAGACAGTAGAACGATGCAACAGAAGGGATTCACCTAGAACCAAATCTTACTAACCACATTTCTTTTTGGTTTTTGTTTTTGTATAGACAGCAGTAGTAGTATTAGCAGAGTTATCCAATGTGGTAAAGCGTAAAGCGAACTGTACGGGGTTGGCGGGGTTACTTTTAAGCGACACAACCTACTGCACTGTCAGCTAGAACAAAATTCAACAAAGTCAAGGTTTAGATATAAGCGGCGCAGCATTACAGCAGCAGGGTAGTATTAAGCGTAAGCGGTTCTTTGTACACCGAAGCAAGCAACAGCCATCAAATTAATATTATTATCGATGCTATCGATTACTAATAACACTAACAGATAACTTTCTCTCTCCCGATTCCACAGACTATGTACACACGAGACAATTCCCTAGGCGATCAAGTATCGAAACTCTTCGTTTCTATCCAACATTATCTCTCATCGTTTTCTCAAGAAACCCTTTCCTCCTATACTCTGAAACGCGATTCGAAATAATAATATATCACAGGTACATGGACTGGTATGCGAGGAATCGACGAATTTTTTTCAATTTATTCGTGTATCATCCTCCCATATTTACACAGAAAGCGACCAAACGTACAAAACCTAACGAAACACATGCACGCTATGCTTCTCTCGCTTTACGGCTAACCTGGAACGTACTCGAGAGACTTTCGACATTTGCACTTTGTTCTCTGTATTATACATGAATAGACTGTTGATTTTATACGTAATGTGTGTTGAATATATTCTGGAATTATTTTAATAATCGTGCTATTTTATTTTGCATAAATCCACGTATCTTTTCGTATATGTTTATTATGATTCCATTATTATTGACTCCAGAATCGAAACTATTAAAGTGACTAGGCTTATTTATTTCAAATGTACAATACTGACCATAGTTCGTCAGACTCGAACAGACCTTCTCTTACACTATTTTTCAACGAACCTAGATCTAAATTACGACTAGTATTTCCATTTGGATTAATCAGAGAACTCGTACGAATGCGTTCCACGGGTGACTGCATAAAAACAAAACGAAAAAAAAAAACGAGTCGTTCTTTAGCATCGGTCGTTCGACACACACGCGCACACACGCAAAAAAACAAATGTGAGAAGACAAGTTTCTAATGCAACAAACATTCCCAACGAATGACTTGCGACGGATGCAGATAATATCGGTTTCGCGGAACAGATTAAACAGAGATTTCAAAAATGATCTTCCGTAACAAGCGAATGCAACGAATTAACTACGGCCAAGCGACATATGAAGAACGTCGTTTCCGATCGTGTCGATCAACGATATAATTTAACAATTAAAAAGTATATATATACATATGTATACATATATAGCAGAATACGAATCGCGTCAGGGACCGTTTTCTACTTGGCACGTAGAAACTTGGGTACACAGCTGACAAATAACGAATATGATAAACGAAAAAACTATCATTTCTCATCGAAGCGATGAAATTCGAAGAAAACAAAGTACTGCCATGATGCAAGAAATACAACAACAAACGTCGAGGTACGCGCGTAATCGTGTACACAACATCATAGCAAAGCTGCCGAGAGAAAAAACTGTTTTCATTTGTAATCGATCCACCTATGTATCTCTCTCTCTCTCTCTCTCTCTCTCTCTCTCTCTCTCTCTCTCTCTCTCTCTCTCTCTCTCTCTCTCTCTCTCTCTCTCTCTCTCTCTCTTTCTCTCAATCTCTCGCTCGCTCTATCATATTTTCTGTCCTAATTATCTGCTCTATCTATCTACCTAAACTATCTATCGATCTGTCGAGTCGGTCGATCAAGTCTTTAGTCAGTCAAATTAAAGTAATGATGGCATAGTCGTAATGATGTTCACAGGGTGCCCAATGCTCTCTTACGGTATTTGGATAACCCTGCAACTTGACATACAAAAATATATATATATCTATCTATGCGTATCATATCCGAGCCACGAGACGCACGTCGCTCTCTGGGGAAAGAGAAAACAAACGTACATGTTGATTGAACGTCATCGACTCGACGAAACGCCACCACAACACCGCATAATGTATTTGTGCGCGAATGTGTGACGACGATGTGTAAAATACTATGTACATATACACGTAATATATACATAAATATATTTCACACAAAACGCACAAAGACAATTACGAGCTGTTTCTTTGTTTTTCCTACGTGCTTTCTGGCTACGGCTGGAATTTCATCAAACGTTTACCAAAAACTGTGATGGATACACATATGTAATTAAGGAGACCTACGACGCTAAAAAAACACTTGCAACCTTGTTTTTCCTTTCTCGCCGAGGAGGATCGAAATATTCGAGAGAAACTTACGCGACAAATTTACAAAAACCTTTTTGTCGTCTCTCTCGCGACCACGTAACTTTTTTTTTTCTTGCTTTTTTTCTCTTGCTCATTTTCCGCTTTTCTCTTACTTTCCTTTTTCTAATAGCTTTTCCCGGCTGTGTTTTCGTTGAAAAATTTAGAATGGGTCTACTATGGCTCAGATATGATTGGCAAGCAATTTGAAAGTGGCAATGTGTTCGGATCACAGGACTACGTTAGTACAAGCGATGATATTAGTTATCGAGGAATTTTAATAAAGTAGGTTTCGAAATTAACACGCACGGCGTTCCCTCCTACTAGCACTTCCTATTATCGTTCACTCGTTCCAAATCATTCCTTCGATTATCCTTAGTCATCGTGCACGCGCATCCGCGAACATACACACGGACGTATATATATAAAAATATATATGTATACACATACTCTCAGTGTAGCACAAGAAGAACAATTTTACCAACTCTAGACTTCTTCTATCGTTTATTCCTCCATGCATACTCTACAGTCTTTTACTCTATGTATAGTACGTATTGGGATTGATACTAAACTCGTCCTTACTACATATTAGTAGCAATTGCATCACACAAGAGGAACGTGCCCACGCATACGGCCGCGTACAGTGTACAGTGCCAGTGTACGGCAGAATGTAACCGAATGATTCTTTATTTCAAGCTGAGGCAGACCTTTGGTTAACTAGGTTTTTCTTTAATATTTCTGCAATTATTCTCTTCTATTTTCTTTATTCTACGGCATGGGCTCCATGTTGTCTAATCTTTCAAATATTCATTCTTTTTTTCTCAAACAATGCTAAATTTTAATCCGACAAAATGTTGATACACCAAACACGTACTACTATAATTCGAAGAGGATACTACAAAGACCAAGACCATATCATTTGAAACAACGTTAATCCCAAATAATCGCCCATCTCTGGCACGCACGCTTTCGCACATTCGCATAGTATACAGAGTATTCGAATAATAACGCAATCGTATGAAACGCACAAACATACAGCCGTACATACGTGAGGAGTAGCGCACGCGTCACAAAAACAATTATAGATAGTTGCATTGGAGTGAGATGCTTACGTATGACACACGTTGTTCTTTTCTTTCTTTGTTTTTTTTTTATTATTATTATTATTATTATTATTATTATTTTTCTTTTTCTTTTAAATTATGTACACATGTATGCCTTACACGTATACCTTACATCGTTAACGAGAAATTGAAGAGGAAAAAAAATGAAGAAAAAGAAGACACTCTAAGTGAACAGGTGTGTGTTTTTTTCTTTTTTTGGAGAGTGTGAAGTTGGATAATGTAATTGGGATTATCCACGAACACTGTGCCACAGTCAAACTACTGCTGATGTGTGCATATTTGTACGCACGTATGCGCACACGTATACGAACGCGTGTATATACACGTGTACAGACACGCACACATGCATACACGAATCATATTAGTATTTGAATCATATAATGATTCAAAAGAACGGAAACGACTTTAGAACGATTAAAAAAGGCGACCCACCGGTTGAGGCTGCCTGCCTCTCCCTCTGGCAGGTGGCGGAGGCGGCGCGTAATCGAAATAGTAATCTTCGTATCGATAATAGTCATCGTAATATGGATCACTGTAGCCACCTCGATAATCCCCATAACCGTAATAGTCGTAATCATAATCTATAAAAACACACATTACAAATAGACCCAAATTTAGCCACGATAATATAAAAAATCCAATTTGACAACTTATTCGAGAGAAAGAAAAAAAAGAGAATAAAAAAAAAATCAAACTAATACTTGTGTCTCGTATAAGGAAAGGCATGCCGGGAAAAGATGGTTCTTTTTTTCTTGTTTTTCTTTTTTCTTTCTTCTTCTTCCTTTTTTTTTTTTTTTTTTTTTTTTTTGTAAAACTCCAATAATAGAAGAAAAAAAGAAAAGAAAAATTTCGCAAATCCGTGTAAAGCGTTTCACGATCACGTTACACGGAAGAAAAACAAACACGTGAGAACGGATTCGGATTAAGATCATCGTGATTGAAAATTATTGTATCTTTTCCTTTTTGTTACGACACTTGGCAAAGAAAAAACTTGGCAACAATTACCCTACCACCATCACGTATCCTGAATAAGATTGAACGCTTCGCGCGGATCATAGAAAATTTGAAAGTCATTTCTTCGTCTAGGTTGTATCGAGTCTGGTAATGGTATTCCATAAAACGATTCACATTCTACAATTTTCGATGATCCGATTAGCGTAACGATGCTTTCAACGTTGAGCATAAATTGAAAAAAGGAAAAAAAATACACAAATCTACAAGATGGTACTTTTACTACTTTCCACTCGTCATTCGATATCGCATCTTACCTATTTCCATGAGAGCTGTAAACAAATTTTTGAATTTATGATGCATACAAAATCAACGAAATACACACGCTTAGGTAAAATGGATTAGAACAAACAACGTAAAAACAAACAATAAAAAAAATATAGAGGGCAAGGAGAGGGAAGAAATGAAAAAAAAAATATATATATATATACGATAGGTTGAAATTCACGGGCAATGTGTTGCGAAAATGTACACTGCCGCCAAGTAAACTCTCGCTAAGGGCACCATGTAATAGGTAAACACAAAACAAACAATACACATGCAATTATTTTGTCGAGTTTAAGATACCTATGTATAAATATGAAATAAAAGAAAACGGGTGTCAGGAAGTGGTAGTGGTAAGGCAACAAGGTGCTCTTATTAAAACGTTAAGCCACACCTGACATACGTATACGTATGTGTGAACGTACATATGCATGAAAACAGTATACGGAAGAATATTGTTTCGAACTCTCAGTTGTACGAGTACGCTGAATTTTTTCTCTAAAATACCTTTGCTAGTGTGGTTCGATACTCGTAAAAGTTACGCGTCGAATACCCGATCAAAGTAACGATAACAAGAAAATTAATAACCATGTTAAATAAAAAGACAAAGAAGGTAAAAAAACACAGTAGTAATGGTAGGCTCAGACCAAATTCAGTCAACGAGATCAAGAAATCGTTAAGAGTACGAGTACGAATAGAAATATTCGGTTTGATAAATAAATAAAGAAAAAGTACAAGTGTTCCGTCATCTGAGCACTTTCTCACTACACAACCTTCCAACACGATACGGTGTGAAATTTACATTGAGCTGGAATTTACATTCGGATGAAATGTCTAGAACTCTAGAGGGACTTTGAATACTTTCCTTCTTTTCTACTTGTAGAGAGAGCTGAAGGCGCGGTACTGTTCGTTTCTACGATAAGATAACTCTGCGCAACAGCGTTCGAACGATCGAGTCGAGTAACGGGGAACCGTGATCTTTCGATCCAAGTCGAGACGAAATTATTTCTAATGGTACTGTCATTCGTCGTTGATACGTTTGTATTTCTAAAGAGATTCCGACGTATGTAACATGCGCGTAAGCCAAGGTATGTAGTGAGATAGTGAAAAATCCCCAAAAGCATGCGGGATGTCTGTGTTACATAACATTACCATAAAACATCGTTATAAATGATCTAACAATGATTCGTGTTTATTTAAATCTGAAAAATAAAGTATTAATATATTTCTCTTGTTTAATCTAACGAGAACGTTCTACCGCTTTTTTTTTTTAAATTTCTTTTACCGTTTCCTACGTTACCATTCTACGCTTATCAAAAATTCTATAAATTCTCGTCAATCCTCGAGCAACATTTCTCGCACATATACATACATATATATTTTATATTTATACCTTAGTCTGTATATCGTGTATTTGCATCATCTCAACGCATAATTCTGTACATTAGTTAAACAAACAATTCGATGCAAATATTAAGAAAGGAACGAGTATAACAATCGTTGGGTAAAACGTTATGGTCTAAGCCTAACGTAAACGGAACCGACTGCAAGCGAAAAGAAAAAACAATGGAAAACAAACCGTAATTTTTCGTTAGATGGGAACAAACACGTGCACGTTCGCGTACACGTTGAATATCTACGGAAGTATTTGTTAAAAGGGGTCGGTGAAATGCGATCAAAAAATGTGATTTTATTACATATACGTAACTGATCAAATAAAATATAGAGTTTCTGGATAGGTCTAAAAAATACCAACGAATCGCGGGTAATACGAAACCTTGTAAAGTACTTACCATAATCGCCTCGTCCCATTTGTCCTCGCATACCTGCACCAGTGCCACGAGGACCTTGGCCAGGCCCGCGAACTGGCATCGGGCCCCCCATCATACTCGGATGCGACGGAGACCCTCTATAAAATGGAACATTTCTTGTTTTACATCCACTCTTGGTGGAAAATGTTGACATTTTAAATGGGTCATACAAGTCTCGAAATTTCAAGGAACCGCGAACAAACTTTTTTCTTTTTATATTTCTCAACAGCAGCGCGGGGTAGTTCGGTCTAAAGAGGGTACCAATTACACTTTCGCTGCATTAAAATAGATACTAGGCTTGTCTGTTTTAAATTCTTTACGCATCATTTCACACGAACGATCTATTTGTTATGTAGTTCAAACGTGAGTATATACTCGGTTGATATAAACATACAACAACTCACCCGGTCCGACCCTGCAACATTTGTAACATTCTTCGTTCCCTGGCACGAAGCATTTCTTCTTTTTTCTTCTTGTCAGACGGTGGTTTTGCGAGCGACACCTCTATGTGAGAACCTCCGATTTCTTTACCATTTAGTTCGTTCATTGCCTGAAACAGAAACACACGAAGCGTTTGGTTCGGTTTCCTTTAGTTTGAATCATTATGAACAAAAATTCTCAATTTAACAGGCTATTATAAACAAAGACAATTCTCACCTTAACAGCATTGTCTCGTTCTTCGAAATGCACGAAAGCGTAGTCCTTGATCTTTTTCACTCTCTCGATGTTACCGTATTCTTCGAAACACTCCTTCAGCTTCTCCTCTGAACAATCTTGCGTCAAGTTCTTTACATACAGTACGCGCACCTGGAACACGTGATCGATTGGTTAATCAAGTTCATCGACGTACCATCGACTGGAGAGAATGTATCGTTCCCCCTGAGCGTAATAGTTTAGTTACTTTAGACATGGTTTGTTCGTCTGGCTCTTCCTGCGGATCAGCCCAATCGACTATGATATCACAGCCCCACACCTTGATACGACCGGTGCTTAATCTTCGTTTCGCTAAGGAAGCTGCTTTGTGAGATTCATATTCTAAGAAGCAAAAACCTCTATTTTTCTTCTTATCGTCCGGTGAACTGTAGATAATCACCTCGGTCAGGCCAGCTGTACGATGAAAAATTATACAAAAACGATCAATAAGGCATCTATCGGACGATCAACAGAAGAAACGAATATGTACATCTACGTTTAAAGAAAAGGAAAAAAAAGGAAAAAAAAAAGAAACAACAACAATAACAATAATAATAATAATGATGATGATGATGATGATGATGATGATGATGATGATGATGATGATGAAAGAAAGAAAGTTGAAAAAATAAGCGCGAATAAGGAAAATTTAGACACTTGAATTACTTTGAACCGGAAGCTTTCGATTTCTCTAATAGTACGATGAAAAAAAAAAAAGGAAGAAAAAAATATCCGTAGAATGCTAATTGAACTATGCTATCGGCGTTAGCGATACTCAAAATAAAAACAGGACAAAAAAAATAGAGAAAGGATGGAAAAAACAGGAAACAAGTAAAATCAAGGGACAGAGAAATAAAAATCCCAAAAGAAAAATAGAAAAATAAAGACCGAAGGAATGAGAAACTCAAACCGTGTGAAATTTGTCATCTATTTAGATAATTGAACGATACCTGTAAAGTATCGATATGTGTATGTATTGTATTAAGAATTCCAATATTATGCGTAACGCTTCAATTGACCGTTGAGAAATACCGGAATTGTTTCACGAAAGATAATAAAGTGACAGCACGATCGAGAAGGGAAATAATCTGTTTTTTTTTTCTTTCTTGCATTACAAAGATAGTAGTTGTCTTTACCTAAAAAGCATTCGAATATTCTTCCAACTTTATGCTACTAATGCACAAAGTGTATCTAAATTGTCATCCAAAGAAGCCAAAAATACGAAAACTCGCGACTTTGACGCATTACCAAACTGCCCGCAATGTTACGTTACTTTCGTTCGTTAAATTTACTAGTTTATTTATCTATTTGCAGTTTGATAAATGATCCAAGTCTCGAGCCTTCGTTCACTGCGAAATTCTGATTCTGAAATTGTCAAAACTCGACACACAAAATATGACATTTCTCCACTTTCGTTACTTTTCCAGTTTCTTCGGCAACCGATGCTCACATGTACGGTACCACGTGCGCACTCCTCTATTCTGAACGTTACCAATTTTCAGGATAAAATGGTCACAGGTGGTAACAGTAGCGTGTGTGTACAGCTGTCGGGAACCTGGGCGAGTACATACGCACGCGTATATAAAACAAAACGCACCACACATAGCCATACCGCCGCACACGCGAGCGCGAGCACGCCCGCACACACACATCACTCTCGTAATCGCGTTGTAACGGGTATACGAATTACGTTACGGGTAAACAATCTTCATGAATAAAAAACAGTATTTTTGTTTGGTGTTTTGCTCGGGTATCGATCGATATGAAACGTTGGATGAATTTGTTAGGCCGTGAGAGCAAAGTGCATTTGAATTGACTAGAAATTAAGAATCAAAAGAAAAAGATAAATCTACGAATAAAACGATATTTATACAATTGTGAACAAATTAAGGAGAAACATTGAATGAGATTAAGAAACTATGAACATGAAGCATATTAGTATTCGTTACGTAATACTATACTATACTATACATAGATGCATCTTCCTACTGACGTTCTGAAAACTCGACCCATATGAACAAAACATACCGATGTATGTATATTCTTGGTTAAGCTTGAAAACAAATTCTTTTCCATACTATTACATATGTATATCTTTGTCTAATTTGCAAGTTCTGACCACACTTTGTCCTCACAGCTGCTATATGTACATGTTACATACTTTGGGAGATCGAATCTTTACGAAATAAGATATATTCTCGTAATGAGAAGCTGTCGTTTGCTTGCAATAGTACCAGCGTAAACGTAACGTGTATTCGTACACGTGTTACTCCACGTGACGTGTATACGTGTATTTATATACGCAACATGCATTCGTACATATCGTATATACGTACACGTAGTTCCTCCGAAAAAGTGTGAAACCCGCATTTAACCCTCTCAGTGCCTAATAACAATGTATTATCGTTGGCTACGGTCAGTTCAAGTGTCAGCAACGATAGATCGCTGTGAATTAATTACAGCGATTAAACGAATGATTAACGCAGTCACTTGTTCTATACATAAAAGAGTAATAATTTGTTTATCTGTAAAATACTGTTTATAGAGGGTGACCAAGGAATCGAATTCTCTTCATAATTCTAAATGAACGTCATTTAACATCATTTTGAACAGTGAAATCTCTTGAACGTGTTTCTTTGAAATGTTTCAATTACTAGAAACAGAACTAGTATCTAAAATGAACACTATTTAACAGAATTGTCAGCAAACATTGAAATAATTCTAGTCGTTAATTAATTTGATCTCCATTTCTCAAATAGTTTCTTTTTCGCATTTCCTATTGTTGAATTAGCGTAATATTTGTTTCAAACTTGATCGGGCTACATCTTCTTGAATAGGTACTGAAAGGGTTGAGATAAACTTGTTGCGAACACAAGCTGGAGAAGAAAAAGAAAAACCACTCGACGCAACATAATCTACTCGTAGACCGGAGGATAGCAAACGTAAATGGTCAGCTATCGCTCGAGAGAACGTTTCTTGCATTTCCAACAGAACGGACAAACCTTTCTTCAGGATTAAAGTACAGAGGAAGTGGGAAAGATAGTAAACTTTACCGAACGGAACATTAACGAACATCGTCGTGTCGTCAGAAACAAAACCATAGAAACTCGTAACCGTTAGAAAAGCATTCTAATACGCCAGGAGTATCGTTAACAAACTGTTAGAAGAGAATCATTTAAGAAGCTCTATTCGTATTTAATGAAACGCCACACGGATAGGTTTTTCACTCCATGTAATCAAATCCATCGGGACCGAAGAAATTCTTATTGAAAAGACGTACACCTACCCTCGATTTATGTGCTACTACTTTTCCTTTATGAACAAACTGATTACTAAAAATAAAATCTGTACCAAAGAAAAAATTAATATATGTTTTTTTGGTAGCGTTCTTGCGTTCATAGCGTCATTAAACAGTTTGAACGTTAAATACTCTCGAGGAACGATTTACTTTATCAGGATTAATAATAAAAATAAATAAATAAAAATTCAAGTTAATGATATCTATGACATCAACGATGTTGTCGTATAATGTCATTGGAAAATTGAATTACAAATATTTGCCTACGCCTCTACAAATTATTTCCACACGAGAATATGTAAAAGAGCTCAGAAAAATTAAAATACCTCAACATGTTAGTTAAAGCAATAAATCTACACCAACGAAAGAGTCCATCATTTCTTTTCTAATCAATCAACCAACAAGTGACGAGAAAAGTCACATCCATAAAAACCAAAACTAAAGTTACGCCTTTAAATAAATATTTACAGATTTTCTCTTGTAAATCGAGGGATGGGTGTTGAATTGTGATCGAAACAGAATGAACAATCATTAAATAGAATAGTTGGCATGCTATTAAAATTCTCATGCACTGCAGCGACTTTATCGCGAGTCCATAATATGTAGATTCGATAGTATATAATTGAAATCGAATTCTCGTTTGAACGCTTTTCGATTAGAGTAAGGTATGGGATTTGTACGCACGACCGATGATATCGTAACAGACTTGTTTTCATATGTGACAAGAAAACATCTGTGAGAATATACTTGGAACACAAGTGTTTTGCTTCTGAACGTTATAATTAATCGCTAACCATTGTTTGCTCTTTTCGTTAAAACATAGTTCTTCTCTCCTTCCTCTCAGTTTAAAAGCTGAGTATACATATACGTGTATGTATGTATGCATATGTGTATGATGTGCGTGCGTGCGTGCGTATGCGCGCGTGTGTGCGTGTGCGTGTGCGTGTGTGTGTGAGTGTTTTGTGTATGCACTTAAACGGCAAGGCATCCGATGCGAACGAACCGACGTTTAATCTTAAACACACACACATACACACGCACACACACACACAAAAGAAAAATACGTACGGCTCGTTTTAGAGATTGTTCAGAGTGAATTTGTAATGATATCAGTGTGAAGGTTGTAATATTATCGCCAAGACAATATCAGATGCCCTGTCACCACCCCCCTTTCTTTCGATACATTCATGTTTTCAACTTTAACCACCTTATATGCCTCGTGAATCCGACTGTTCCATTTCAAAATTATTTTTTCCTTTCTCTTTCTGTTTCTTTTTTTTCCAGAAACTCCTTGATCTCCTCTCTGTGTCCAGACTTTAATATTACATGCAAGAATGCTATGCAAACACACACTGAAAATGTGACAAGTAACCACACACACATTCGCTTCCAATCACTCTTGATCGACCATCAACAAACAATAAAAAAAGAATATATATATATATATAGCAATTAATTCCGAAAATGTGAAAACGTTCGAGAAAAGAATGGAAACTTTCCTACAGCCGACCATGTTTTGCCAACAAATATGCAATGTTCGTGAAATGTTAATCCTAATCGTATGGTACACAGAACGAAATTAAAAAATTTTTTTTAAAATATTAGACGAGACACTGTGCGTTACTGTTCTTTTTCTATACCCTTCACACTCTTTATCGCCCTTCTTGTAATCTCACGTGCCCCAAAATCAATTTCACGAGGATAAAAAATATCTTTCGCGAACGTGGAATTTTGTGAAATGGTGCCAACTCCTTTGTGTACACTGTTTTCTAGACACATTTCAATCGAAATTATTATTAAAAGTCTCAAAGATTATTCGTTAAGCTTTCCAAGGGTCTCTAGGTTTACCGTTATTCCGTAAGATATTAAACGAATTAAATTATATTCTTCGACTACTGTTTTCCTGCGATTTTATTATATTTACGGTGAAATAAATTTGTTCGTTATTTAAAAAGAACATTAGTATTCGTTGAATCTAGGCACGTGGACACGAAGGAGTTGAAAAACTGAAATACGGGATCAAAAAATAAATGTATTGGGTGTAAAAATGAATTCTGTGTTTCTGTATTCGATCTTTCGTAACTCTAGTTCAAACATTTGAATATACTCCAAGAGCCAATATACTTCAGACTTGAGTCATAAATTCATTGCAATGGAGACCTAAAAGCTTGATAATGTAACATGTAACAAAACAACGATTAAATATTTCTACTAAATCTACAGTTACAAATAATTCGATACAAAGACCCAGAATTAATTACTACACCGATTATACACATAAAATTGAGTTCCAAGAAAAATATGCACAAGTTTCCTTGATCGTGGGGCACAGCCAAGTACAAGCGAACGTTAATCGATTGCGGGCACTTTTCGTTAGAGAAATGAATAAATAACAGAAGAAAAAAGAAAGAAAAAGAAGAAAAAAAAATTGGAATTGCAAAGCGAAGAAACTCTCGTACCAAATGATAAAATAAAGTACGTGGAGATCCCGTAAACGAGAAACAACGCGCGAAACGTGCGTGGAGATGAAACAACGATCGTCTATTTTGCCCCGTGGTTGTCGTAGCAAACATTTTTCGAAAGAAATTTGCCTAGCCGAATAATGATACGATGAAGTTGAAGGGGGCTGGAGAGGGAGAGATTTAAAAAATTCGTACCCGATCCGAGCGGGTTTTTGAAAAATCGGGGGAATATAAAAACAGCCGATTCGTTAAGAGTTAAAAATTTTTTTTTGTTTGTCCCCACCATCTTTCCCATAGAACTTCCTTTGGTTTACTGCTTTGCTGATTTAAGGACAATTGTCAACTTACGTGCGTGCTTTGTAAATTCTTCGAACAAGTCATCTCGGTCTCGATTCTTTGGAATATTTCCCACAAACAAGCGGTGATTGTTATAAGATACGGTAACACCAATCTTTTTCCCTTTCCGAATCTCATAATCATTCAGCTGTAAGAATAATGTGGAAGGAGAGTGCCAATTAAGCTTGCCTTTAATAATTTCACCTGCTTATTGGCTGTCTGAACGTGGGATTTCGTGAAGCGACCTTCAGGGAGATAATTTCTTATTTTGTTTTTGTTTTCTTTTTTTTCTTCTAGTTTTTTAGTTTTTTAGTTTTTTAGTTTTTTAGTTTGTACAGAATCGTACACGTTATCGAGGGTCGAGGGCAAGCAATGTTTACCGAGGATCGTGAATCGTTTTGGAGGCAAAAGATCAAGGGGGACAACTGCGTACAGGGTTTGCTTTGGAGAGTTGATGAACAGGTGAGGGTTGGTTTGGATGGTATGAGTGGGTAGGTGGATGGGAGTGCCTGTCCGTTTGTTAGCGAGCCAAACGCCCCAGCGGTCCACGCAAAATCTCCCATGCTCGAGGCCCAGTCATGAATCGCGTTTTAGCGTGTTCGCGAGCAACTCCTAAGTAACCGCGCAGGACAACGCGTTCCTTTCGATTATCGAGTCATTCGAAATGATCTCAACGATTAGAATCGTGCTCTATTGCTTCCACATTTTCTCTTTCAGTTTACTCCGTCTCTTTTCCGCAATCTTCACTGACGGCTAAGAGAACGAAGACATCGATAGCCCAGAAGATCGACGAGTCGACAGAGCCGGATTAAGACGGCAATTAAACAAACTATCTCCCAATTCGTGGAGGAAATATCGAAAACCTGAAAGCTCTACTTGCGTTTATTGAAACAGTCACACGCGAGTAAAATTTTTCGAAATTTTCGGCGAGATCCCGAAATCGTTCTCGAACCTTGGAATGTTCATGCACAAATGCAGTCAACTCATGTTTCTAACCATCGAGCATTCGTTGATACTTCTGGTAACGTTTTCGACCTTGCAGTGAATCCTTTTCCAGATGCACTCGTCCCATTTTCCGTTTACAAATTTCAATTCATACGATCAATTTACCCAAGAGAACCCACGAGGTCACAAACCTTCCAACGAATAATAACAAATGCACAAAGGTCAGAAATATAAGTGTCGGTGAAACAACAACAACATCAACAATAATAATAATAATAATAACAACAACAAGAACAACAACAACAACAACAATTGCAGATCTTAATCCGGCGCCGCGAGTCGACCGCGCGAAATACATAAGATCAGGACGACTCGAATGAAATTGACAGAAATTATAATAGCTGGGTGGGAGAGTGGAGCGGAAAGCAGGAAAAAGACGAGGAGGGATCAAGATTCATCGCAGTAGATGGTGATGAATGGTGGCTGCGGTAGCGGTTAAACGACGGTGATGATAGCAATGGCGGCAGCGGCGCAACGGTGGCAGCAATGAAGATAATAAAGGAGCCTGGAGACAGTAGAAGGTAGATGAACAGACGAAAACGATGGGAAAGGGTTGAGGAACACGATGATGAATAATAATGGGAAGCGATCAACTCATAACTCAACCTAAATATGCGAGGAAAAGAAGACTTGGACCAGAGAGGTGTTACTTGTTCACTAATAAACCGAGAGGCAAGGAGACTGACCAGAACTGAAGGTGCCACAGGTTATATCGCAGATCGCACGCGCGATCATCATTTTTTTTTATCTTGGATGCTCCATAATTCCATACCATCTACAACCACTACTTAAAAGCTACCACTCGTAAGTTACAATACAGGTAGACAGGTAGGTATAGGTAGATAGGTAGGTACACACGCCTCGAATTCACTTTACCTGTTAATTTACCAAATTCCTCCAAGATCTCCTCTTTGCCTTTTGACTTTGGTATGTTCCCCACAAAAAGTCGTAGATTAGGAACGCTAATGTTTACTTTCAGATTCTTGCCGGGTTTTATTTCGTGATTATCGAGCTGTGGGATGAAGAAAACAGACACATGCCTAATATTGTTCCAATGAGATACTTTGGGTTTTTTTTTTGTTTTTTTTCTTTTTCTTTTTTCTACGTAATTGCGACAAACGGGAGAATTTAGGAATTTTTTTTTTTTTTTTTGAAAATGTGCAATTTAGTGAAACGATTAAACATGGCGTGGTTCCATGAAAGCGAGAAAGTGGCATGCGCTTTGTCGCTCGAGTCTTCACAATATAGGAAACCGGCGTACACGTATCATTGTGCTCCTGTAAACAAATTTTAAGCCTACCAATTTTCCAAATTTTGTTACAAAAATTGTCACTGTCCAATGAAAGTTAACCAATTAGGTAAATATACCCCTAACCAATTAGACCACACGAGATACTTTTTTTTAAATATTATTTTTTTTTTTCGTCGTCATTATTCAGGAAGGTTCTCCACTCCCAATTTTGCCCACTGAGCAAAGAGGAGAGCTGGAAAAAGAAACTCATCCATAGGATATCATTAATGTATGTACGTACGTGTGTGTGTGTGTGTGTGTGTGTGTGTGTGTGTGTGTGTGCGCGCGTGCGCGCGCGCGCATGTATACATGTATACGTATGCGATGTATTTACCTATGCGTGTATATAGTATATGTAGAATGTATCGGTATCTATGTATGCATCTACGTATGTATGGATGTATGTATCCATCTATGTCTCTCTGTATTCAGTGTAGTAGTCCATAAATATTTGGGGATGTGTTGGATTTAATTATGTACTTAAACATGAATCGATGGTCAGGGACATATATGTACGCATATGAGACAAATATGTGGATTGTTCCTAACGAAAACCATTTGTTCGTAAATTTCGTTACTTTTTACCATTAGTGAAACAATGCTAAGACATTTGCGTTGAAAACTACCGGAAAAAAAAGCGAGAAAACGCAAGTGACAACATAGAACAAGCCACATGGGAATATGAAAAACTTCGTTCGAAATGTTTAATGCAAAATCTAGAAGAAAATAAACAGAATTTAAAATCACGAAACATATTTATCGTATTTATTCAATCGAAACGATAAATATTAAAAGTAATTAAATACTAATATTCGGTACACACCAGATTTGATTATTCTTCATTTTAAATTAAACAGGATGAATGAAAAAATTAAACAAAGTAATCTGTAAGCCATGAAATGAAAAAATAGCAAAAAGATGTAAAAGAAGTACTATATATACATATATATATATATATTATTTAAACATTTCGAAAGACCACATATTTTGGTAGCAATAACAATTTTGTAACATTTCTAACAAATTTTGTAAATAAAAGTGAAGGGAATCGATTTGTCCATAGCAAGATATCGTAAACTAGGGTAACAGAATTATGTACGCTTCACAAACACGTACCTACGCAATAATAAAGAAATTTGTGAATATTTACATACCTCCCTAACAGCTTGCTGTGCCGCTTCCCTGTTAGTAAAAGTGATAAATGCATATCCTCTGTTGCAACCTGCCATTGGATCCATCATTAGTCTTAAATCCCAAATCTTTCCACATTTTTCAAATAATGGAATCAACTCGTCTTCGTACATATCTTTTGGAATTTTTCCACAAAACACCTTTGAAAAAACAACCGCGTATTTGACATGAAAACCAAATAGATCGATTCCAATTGTACCTTTGCTTTTCAAACGGGAAACACACGTAAAAAAAGAAACGAACGAATCTTTTTTTACTTACCTCGCAACCCGTTCCTGGAGTAGGACCTTCCCAATTCGGAGGAGGTCCGCCGTACTTTCTCTGTCCTGTCGTTACATCCAATGGATAACCGGTTCGTTCGAGGATCATCTGCAACATTCGTATACATTTTTGTATCAACCGTGTAGTACGGATTACAATTTAAGAAATGTGCAAATTTTATATCGATGAAATATAAACGTACCTTTATTTTATCCTCATCCGGTGCTTTTGGAGTGGTACTGGTACTGGTACCTTGACCAGCTCTGCTCTTTTGTCTATAAGTTTTCATAACTCCGCAAAGGTATGCAGATTTATTTGATACGTGTTCTAAATTTGACTCCAGGAATTGTGTGAGCACATTTAACGCGCCGTCGACAGGAAACTCTTTTAATGCATCCAATGCTCTTTCATCCAAATCGACGTGAGCCAATTTTCCTGTCTTGTAAATTTCATCCAGTTTTGCAGCTACTTTCTCGTCCAGTCCGTATTGAATTAGTTTAGAAAAATCTTCTGTTCTTTCTACATATTCCATTTCCTCTTTAGACTGTTTTTCTTCCATTTTTATTTCCCCATTCCCTTCTGCCATAGCTAAACAAAAAAAAAAAAGAAAGAAAGAAAGAAAGAAAGAAAGAAAGAAAAAATTTCAAGTATCAGAACAATGTTGCGAAAAGAAATGTGGTTCTACGTCAAAATTTTAATTATTTAGATCGAATATCCTCAAGTATTCTACAATTGAAATACACAAACATTGATTCGATTTAGATGCATGTGAAATGTAAGATGAATTATTAGACTATCTTTTGTTCTGTAAATGTGTGTTATACGCGCTTTCATTTTGCTGGGAATCAGATTCAAAGAATAGAGGGTTCTAATATTCTTTTCGAATACATAAACAAATCTCAGGATGCGTTATTAAAAGGTTATCGCGATCGAGCAGTTGAAAACAATTAGCTTCTGAAAACGTGTTCACGACAACACGACGTGATTAGTTTATCGTATAAAAAACACAACTTTTTTCATAAACTTTACATACAGTTCAGTCAACGATACTGTTACCAAATACCGAGGCGATTTCATGCTTTGACACAGCTCATAATGCAATCACCCTTTCGGCTAAAAATACAGTTTGTGGAAAGGATCGAACAAAAGCGTATCGAGAAAAATAAATTGCGATTCAAAATTCCAATGGAAGAAATCATTAAGTATACACGAAAATATATGTATAATAAAAATTTAAAGTTTCCTCGTCATTTCTAAGCAAAAATGTAGTATAGAAAATACAGGAAATGCGATCAACTCTGAAGACCGGGGACCTGACCATCTGCTTCCAACACCATATAACGCGTGGAATATGCATTTCCCGCGTTAACGAACACAAGCCACGTTGTTTTCAAAATATCGCACTTTCTTAGTCGAGCATGAAAACGTTGGATACAAAAAATGTACGCGACTCTCCTAATCTCTCACTGATGACATTTTCTCTAAATTGATCAGTGTGAAAGTTAAAATAAAATAAAATTTGTATCGTTCGACAAGACTGTTTGATGCACGATAATCAAATTATTAGGGTAGAGAAAGGTCTAAATAACGTAATTTTAATCTATAAAACACGATTTATGCCCTGAGAGAACAACAATTGAAATTTTTCGCATATAACTTGCCGGCCGGCAATGGAACTGCATCCATATTTCTTGAAGAATGCGATGCACTTTTGCACTCACGATAACATCAACACATGCCTTTTCGATCAATGAATCTCCGCTCGCATATAGAAACACATGATTCGAGAAAGGCGCGCAAACGAAAAAAATCCCGTGGCGTTGCGAGCCGAAAAACGTTTCTTTATACCTTAGAAAGTAAATGAACGAAATCCTCCTGCGAGGAAATGGCGATAGACGTCAACGTGATTGCAGACTACGGGGTTCACAAAACGACGCGCAAAGATACGCTCGAACCCAGCGACACGAGTTAGCCATTTTCTTTTGAAGCGCATTCGCGAATTCTGATTGGCTCGTGCAAAAAACCGAGAAGAAAAAGTTGCCGTGCAGTATGCACTTGTATAAAATAACGAATCTCGGGTCTGAATTCGTGTAGACGACGCGTTATGTACACTTGTTCCATATGCGAACTTCAATATTGCGAATATTAATCGCAGGGAATATTTCTATCTTTTCTAGAATCACTTTAATACGAATTAAATGTACGGTATGCGTCTCGAGTATTGGCATATATACATGTATATGTATATGTATGCATTCGTCGTATTAAACTTACTTTCCCACCGTTTCGATCAGTTTTTTTCTTGTTTCTTTTAAGGATTTAATCAGACTTTAAACGGGGAAATGCTTATTTCTGGCTATATCTGGTTAAAATGAAGTCGTGAGAATGATACGATTGAATTGAAACTAACAAAAGAAAAACGAACACCGCCGGTAGAATGAACTTGTTTTTCATAAAATCCATCTTGTACAAATCCATCTTTGTTCAAAGTTATGTCTTGAATTGTAAGATATACTGCGTAAAAATAGCGATTTAACCAAGATATATTCAATGTTGAATGTTAAAGATTCTAGGAGAGAGTTTACTTTGTACAGATGATATTCAGATAGTCTGATGTTTTATATGCATATATCTACGATCTATAGGTTACACAACATTTTCAGACGATATTAGTTTGTAAGAAACGACAAGAAACGACAAGAAACGACATGTAAGAAAGCAACAGGAAAACTGTTTGGCTATAGGCGCGAGAATCGAGTCGGCATCAAATACCATAACCTCTTAAATACGATGACACCGTGATGAATAAATGCGCGCGTAGGTATCCAAGTATTGCTCGATAACGAAAAATACACTCCGATTCTCGTCGAGACGAGGCCGAAAAATATGAGTATACGATATAAAAATAGTGTACCTGTACGAGATTCGAAATCTTCACAGTATTAATTTTGAGTAAATCGAATGACGGAGCACCAGATACGTCACAAAAACAGAGTCACAATCCTCCAATTGGTATAAAATTCATATTCCGGATTCCACCAATGTTAACGCGTGCTCGAACGTGTAATATCGCTTCACTTTCGCGTTTTTATTATATGCCACTGTGTTCTAATATTGCGTTAAGATATAATAAACACTTTGTTGTAGAACCAAAGAAGATGTAATGCAGTGAATTTAGTCTTGTAGGCACTTGCAAAGTTCTGATAATATTGCAACGATGATGACAGTAAGTGGAGTAAGCCCGGGCGCAGCGTTTTGATATCGTGTAGTGCCTACATAGCCGTAATGCATAAATTGGACTGTCTCGCTGAAAGAGCGGTGCAGTGGTGCAAGCCCCACAAAACCAAACCAGTTTCCTCGCTCGCTTGCTAGTTGCGCCCCAATCCAATCCGATTCAACCGCTTACCTCTCTTCGCGGTATATGCGAGCCCCGCCTTAGTCAGACCCGTCGCAACTGCCCTCAGGGCCCCCCAACCCCTCCCCCCGCGCCACTTTCTCACAATTTTTCATAACTCTTTTTTACCAATCCTTCTTATTTCACTTAACTTTTTTCTCAACTATTCACGTTCACGTTATATGTCTCTCAACTATTACCTCGTATTGCTACACATTTGATTTGTTTGTAATCAAATTTCAAATATTAATAACGTGAGAGATATAGTCAAACTTGTATGATTTGAATCTCTACAAGTTAAATTGTTTATCATTTTATAACTAACCTCTAATGTAACAGTACTTGAACGAAACTTGACAAAATTATATTTGATGAATCATTAGTGTCTAATGATTTTGTGATCGTATGTATTCATAACATACCTCATATTCGCGCAATAAACAGCGATAGAATGTTACAACAACGTTTAAAAATACAATCATGTTTTGATCGAACAATGCAACAAATTTCATTTTCTTTTTCTTTTCCCGCGTGGTAATAGCTTTATTACAAATAACCCTCCTGTGCAAAACAATACGTCACGTCTTGCGTGTTAAGAATCGAATTGTCTCGTTTCTGGAACGTTACAAAATTTACGGACTCGCAGAAGGTCAACGTGATAATAGCGTCAAGGAACGGTAAGAGGATAAAGTAACTATGTAGGTGTTCTGTGCATCCACATCCATACGTGCATACGCGGGATTTTTTGGTAGCTGACACAAAGCCCGCTAACGGTAACGAAACATTTAATATTACAATTTTTACTACATCTCACGACTGTATTTACAACGAGAAACGAAGTTTTGTAATTACGATACTGTCTGTGCTCTTATCCTTTAGAGTTTAGAGAATCCTTTTCTATTTCCTTCCACTTCTACTTAAAGTTCTACTTTAAAGTAGAAGAACATGGCACAGATACCGAGATACGGTCCTGAATTCAACCGTAAACCGCCTGTCTGGTTGAGCACGCACCCGCGTCCCTCGAACGAGAAGGAGGAAGAGAGAAAGGCGATGCTTGCACACTCGCTTGCAGAAACCTGTTCCTTCGGAACTTTTCCGTTTTCTTAACAATTATTTTTATTCGTCTGGACGGCCTGGCTATCGAAAATGAACTTATCGATGCAGAAACTATCTGTAATCCCTGGACTACAGAACATCGATCAATTACGTTTTATTTAATCGTTGCATTGCTCGTTTCTTCCTCTCTCCTTTCGATCGTGATCCGGTCTCTCGTTCTATCTCTCATTACTTAGCTGTCTGCACTCTCCGCAGACAATGCATTTTTTGCTCGACTCTGGAGCCATTGTCGTGGGAGGTTGGGATTTTAGAGTAGAAAAATACTTGTACATATACATATATCGGATCCCCTCGAAATTATAAAATATCCATTCGCACACATCGTCCTTGTTCCTTTTTACTGAATTTTACTCGATGTAAACGTTTGTATTATAAAAATATAAATGATTGCTGATCCGAAAAGCTGTTTTGTTTGTATCGATATGTACATATTTTCAACATATTATCATGCTCTGAGCGATACGCGTTTAATCAAGAAATTATGTGATAGCTCGTTAAAGAAGAGAAAATGTTACAATATGTATACAATTTTTGAAACGAATCAAAATCATCATTCATCATTTCTATCGAGAATATTTCAATCGAAATTAAGTAGTTGTTTCACATGAAAGGTTTTTGTTTTTGATTGTAATATTAAATTATTAAATGAATGACCCCATGGGAGACTATTTCCCACGTTAATATCGAGAGTCTTGAACTGTGAACGAGCATTACAGAAATTTTCTCAGGAACCACACAGCCGGACAGAGGAGACCCCCAGCAAGTTGTCTCCTCGAAATACTTGTTTAGGTATGAGACATTCTCTTTTTTTCGCAGATAAATAGGGGTGAACCTGTATTGGGACAATAATGCCACAGCGAGCAGAATACTTTGGTACTTGGGAGAGTCAAATCCCTGGGGGGTCGTTGGACCAGGGCGCTAGGTGAATTACCATAATAAAAGATATTTAAATGTTATCTCATATTAAGCTATAGTTTACTACTTTTTCTTCTTTCTTCTGAAAATTCCGTAGACACAGCTTCCGCCGCAATCTGTTTTCCTTACAACAAATGAACACAAATCGAGATTGCGGTACGTCTTCAAGTAAAGACAAAAAAAATCGTCGATATTCTCATCTAGATAAAAATATCGAATCGAACAAGTATTTTTTCGTTTGTTTAACCTTCAACGATATCAAAGTCCATAAGGGTATTTCCAAATGTTTTACATGTCTGAATGTTTTTGTTCTCCCATAACTTCCAACCTTTCCTTTGTTCCTCATAAACTTTTCTAATCGTTACTGGTTGAACCAAATAAATATTCAGTAGATGTCATAACTAATTCGTTATACGTACAAATTATCACAACTTACAATTAGTGTAATAAATTGCACGTTTAAACTATACCTACTGTCCTAACCTCGATCTATTCCGAAACGAAATTCTCCAGAAGTAACCAAAGTACATAAATAAGTGACACGTGCCAATTTAAGCCTAATATATACAGAAATTGGCTACATTCGTAGCCAACTCGTTAGAAATCTAACAATTATTCCTTAAATTCAATCTTCATAGACGATTAAGATTTTTTTATTCGAAACTTGGGAGCTCGGCAGTTGGTCCAGTTGGATTTCCCGGTGCGCGTGCTATAATACACGGCAAAAGTTAAGTCTAACTCGGTATAGAATCAATGACGTCATACCTAAAGCAACATGTAGGATTTACGAAACAGCACGAACGTAAAGCACGAGTCGGGGGGATTGCGGATTGGGTGTGTTTACTCGTTTGTCGTTTGTCGATAAGCCAGTCTTGGCCAGTCTTGCGTGGGTTGTTGTGAATGAACGTCGCGTAGACGAGAAACTGCACGTTTCTCGTCACTTTTTCCTAATACTCTCTCTTACTCATGCTTCGATGAATCAGTGAGATATTGGTATCAACTCCAGAACGTAATAACCAGCTCTGTATCATTGAAAAATGGAGCTCGTCGATTCAAAAATGTACGTGGCGATGATCATGTGTCTCTTTTGTTTGGGCGTTGTCGGCCAATACGAATGGCAAGCCAGAGACGCTTTCGACGAAATTCGTCTGAGAATGGATAAGATCAATCGAGAAAATTGTCCTATTCAGCATCTGGGAGACTTATATCTACCAGAGGACTCAGTCTCTCATTTACCTGATATCAAAGATATTAACATCAATCCTGTGTTTCCTAATAGAACTGCTTTGTTGCATCTACATAATATGGCTCTTAGTAGATCTTTCTTTTGGAGTTACATCTTACAGTCGCGATTCATACGTCCAGCGATCAACGACACATACGATCCAGGCATGATGTATTACTTCTTGTCAACCGTTGCCGATGTCTCTGCAAATCCGTACATAAATGCTTCGGCTATATATTTCTCCCCAAACATGTCATATTCCCCATCCTACAGAGGTTTTTTCAATAAGACCATGCCCAGATTTGCTCCCCGTACATTCAGAGCTGATGATTTTAACGATCCCATACATCTGGAAAGAATATCTACCAGAAATACATTCGCTATACAAGATCTTGGTGCTTTTGCGAGCAGCAGTCTTAGCGAAGATTATACAACGGATTATCATCGAATAAACGAATGGTAATTTGGTTAATAATGTTTAAGCAAGATTTTCGGTTCGTTTAAATGTGCTTATGTATTGGTTTTGTAAATGTAGGTATAAGAAATGGTTGCCAGATAATGTTGATAGAAGACACGACACTAAAACTACTTATCAAGTTGAAATTCGATATGCTAATAACACCAACGAAACATTTACATTCCATGGACCACCAGGTACTAGAACGAAAGCAATCTTATCAAAGCATCCTATTTCAAACAAACGAGACTTAATATTTAATTATCTTCTATTATTTTGTGTAGGCGCCGATGAATATCCTGGACCTGTAAAATGGACCAGGCCATACTTTGATTGCGGCAGATCGAATAGATGGCTTGTGGCAGCAGTTGTACCTATTGCGGACATTTATCCAAGACACACAGGGTTTAGACACATTGAATATCCAACGTGTGTATTTTACATATTTATATCCCTATTTAACGAACGAGCTATTCATTTGAATTTCCTTTTACATTGCTTATCTTTCTTCCAGATATACTGCTGTATCTGTTATAGAAATGGATTTTGAAAGAATAGACATAAATCAGTGTCCTAAAGGGAAAGGGAATAGTAGACCGAATCGATTTGCAAATACTGCAAGATGTAAAACAGAAACTACAGAGGTATTTGACATAAATGAATCGCATCATGTATTTCATCATTTATTTCTGCTAATTTTAATTCTTGCCATGTGTGTAGTGCGAACCATTACATGGTTGGGGTTTTCGAAGAGGAGGATATCAATGTAGATGTAAGCCAGGTTTTAGACTTCCAACGGTAGTACGACGTCCGTATCTCGGAGAAATCGTCGAAAGGGCGACTCAAGAACAATATTATAATGGATTCGATTGTACTAAAATAGGATGTAAGTGTTATGTTCCTACTGTATGTGGATGTAATATGATGCAAGTGTGATGTATTTTACTTGACAGGGATTCAAAAGACGCCAGTACAATGGGAAAAGGCAAAACCATACATCAGAGAAAAATATCTCGAGCAATTTTATCGCTATAAAAATTATTCTCTTGGACCAGAAGCTTTGAGGACTGAGAAAATGAATATAGATCAAGCTCTTAAATTTATCTTGAGTATAAACGCCAAAACGTGCAAAAAGTAAGTAAGAAATGATTATTAATAATGTACAAGTTACAAAACTTAATACCTAAAATTACAGTTACACGAAAGAAGAATTAACATTACGCGGAGATATCGGTTTCGCCGCCGAGGAATTTTTCGAAAACGAAGCAAAAATGGCGACACGATTAGCAAACTTTATTAGCGCGTTTCTACAAATTTCTGATCCTCATGAAGTTTACTCGGGTAAAAGAGTAGCAGATAGACCACTTACAGAGGATCAAATGATCGGGGAAACTTTAGCTTTGGTTCTTGGAGACACTAAGATATGGTCTGCTGGAACATTTTGGGATCGTAACAAATTCACGAATAGAACATTCTTTGCTCCATATGCCTATAAAACTCAACTAAACACTCGAAAATTTAAAGTCGAAGATTTAGCCAGACTCAATAACACAGGTACAGTAATAAACATTATTGTATAATACTCATATTTTTCGTACGAGTATTATAATTGCATATGTTTCCAGAGGAAGTATACACTAAAAAGAATTATTTCCAAATACTGAAACAAAGATGGGCAACGAATTACGATGAGCTGGAGAAATACTACATGAAAATAAAAATTCGCTACAACGAAACTGGAGAACATTTGAAGAAATATGAACATTACCCGACTTTTTATAGGTAAGAATTTGCTAGAAAGAATCTACAACATTCAATCCAAATATAAAGAAATTACATTTGTGGGATTGAGGAGCAAGAGGAATTTGATCTCTCAAATAGGATTTATTTTAATGTGTGGGAACACGCGTTCGTCTGTACAGAGCGGCAAACCTGAACCATGGTCACTGGACAACTCCGTACTTCGATTGTAACGGCAAAATGGAGAAATGGGTAATTACCTATGCATCCCCATTTTTCGGCTGGGACAGCTTGAAAGAGAACCTGGAATTCAAGTAAGTATTTCTGTGCGTACAGACGACTCGGCGGACACGTAGTGTATGCATGAGAAATCGAATGTGAGATACTCTACAAGGATAGGAAACCAGTTTCCTTACAAAGAAAGAGGAGGAGCAAGATCACATTTTATATTAAAATCCTTACAGAGGCGTTGTAGCTGTTACTATGGACCTGCTTCAGCTCGACATAAACCAATGCGACGATGTGTTCTACGCGCCAAATGCGTTTAAGGGTACTCACAAGTGCGATAGGAAAACGTCATACGTAAGATTTTATCTAAATTAATATTTATGTATTTCGATTATCATCCTATTAATAGAAACATTCTATAAAAAAAAGATAAGATTAATCATCTCTTTCTTCGTTCATAGTGCGTACCTATTCTCGGCAGAGGTTTCGAAACAGGCGGATACAAATGTGAGTGCAAGCAAGGTTTCGAATATCCATTCGAAGATTTAATTACATATTACGATGGTCAGTTGGTAGAAGCTGAATTCAATAATCTCATTAACGATCAAGAAACTAGGTAATTAAATATAGAAATCAGTAAGGTTCTCTTCCGACAAATAATTACGTAGTTGCAACATTGATTGGTGTTTGTATCGTAGGTACGACATGTTTAAGTGTCGATTAGCGGGTGCTTCGTCGGCTGAGGTCAGCTGGATGTTATTACTAGCGTCGATGGTCTATTACCTGATTAAAAGTAAATAATGCCGTTTTATTATAATAAATAGAGATATACCATTATGCCGTCCGATTACAAAGACTTTAAGTATTTTATTTTAAACTTATATTAGCAATACTACATTCCGTCCAATAATATTTTAATCATTACACTTTTTATCTCGGAAGATTATAGTCATTTTAAGAGAGTTTCGTAGAATACAAAAGTCATAAATGTAAGAAATAAATACATAAATTGTAATTATAGATACGTGCATACACGGCACATACACTTTATACGTCCAGTTGAAATGTACACAAATGTATATTGTCAATTTATGTATTTTAAAATATATTTTATACCTTTTATATTTTAATAATACATTGTATATACAATTATGTCAATTTATTTAATTTTATTCCATTTTCCATCTCATTTGTATCCCTTTATTACGTTTCCTATGTGGAAGTTATAAAAGGCTATTTACTATTCTTATTAATGTTTGGAACTTTATTCTTGCGTACTCAAATTTGTATTTGGAGGAAAGGAACAATTCATTATTATATTTACACTTGTATTTCATTCTAAAAGTAACTAGGGTTGTCCTTAAATTGTATTTATAAATAATCATGAATTACAATAATGTACATTATACGATCTAACTTGGCCAAGGTTTACAAATATTTGTAATTCGTAAGGATCCCTAAATATTTGTTATTTGGCTATTACTCTTTCTTAGGTGAAAATTGATGTTTAATGAATCTAAAACCCTGAGTCAATTGTGCTCCCTCGTTAACAAAATGGCAGGCAAACAGAAGCAAGTTCCGCGGTTGAACCTTCAGTGCAAATCGCATAAACATTGCAGAGTACAAGCACAATGCTGAAAAATAATACATCTTATAAATGTTAACTCGATTCTTGACTCGTGCAATTTTTACTAACTAATAACCTATATTTTCTATTGATGCAACTTATAATTTCTTCACTGTTACTTGAAATATTAAATTTCCAAGATTTTAGCTGAACAAAGTTTGCCTTTGAGGTACAGATTAATTAGATTATTTTATAACTATTTTCTGGACTTTTCTAATACACGAACAAGACGTGTTTCATGTATATATGGCACAGTATATATCTTTTATGATATATACCGTGGGTACAAAAAAATATAATAAATAGACACTTTAATACGTTGAAAGTTTTAACGCATGTGCGTACTCAGTTTGTGTATATGTATATATGAAATGTAAATAATCGTTAAATTAAGAGATATTAAAATTGACATACTAACCAAGTGTCATTTTCCCACTGATGAATTCCGGATCTCTTCGAATATCGGCGATCGCAGCGATTGGAATACCCCAATTAGCTACTGGTCCCCAGAAATGCGTGCTGAAACAAAAAAAGCGCTTTTCATATATTTAAGTCACATGTACACAATAAAGGTCGTATGCACACGTGAGCATGCAGGAATGTAGGAATGTTTCTATAGCTTGCCTCATGAAGTAATCACGAGTCTCTTTGCTCGATAGGAGTTTCTTAACACGATTCATCGCGATGCTCTTTCCCCGTTTTCCTATTTCCTTTCTTTCCCAACGAGCTGTCCTTCTAAAATAAAGCAAACGAGAGATATGGAAATCAGCACGAGTAGCTTCGAGGGAGCAAGCATCGGTTTAGTTACATAAACGATCACATAAAAAATATTCCTCTACTGGCTGAAAAACATTCGATAAAGACTTCCTACCGCGAGAATCATACGACGTTATTAATCTGGAATAAAAATTATTTTACGTTTGCTCGAACCTTTGGACCTTTTGTCCCTTTTGTTTTTATATAATGAAACTTTTTAGTTGGCCATAAATATAAAGTTAGATACCAGCAGCAGTCCACGGCATGCGCGGCAGTTTAAAAATGACTTTTAATCACAAATTCACTGATGAGAGCCAATCAAGCCAATGTTTTAATCATAGCAAAACATAGCTTCGTTAATTTCGATTACTTTCTCTACTGATTCGATTCTACTTGATATTTCTTGACTAAAATCGTATAGTTTAATACTTGGGCCATGAACTTTATATAAGTAATTACTAAATTTATTTTCGCAATAATCTCGATCCTTTTTTGTAGCATTCAAAGTCGAACAATTCGATTGGCTGAAACGCAGATAATAAAAATTAGGAAGGTGTAAGCATTAAACATAATTTTAATTTAGAATAATTATCGAAAATATATACAAAGTTTAATATATTATACCGTCTTAAAAAACTAGTACGCCTTTCCTCTTACTTCCATAACATAATTACAAAGCAGAAAAGGATGTTACAAAATGTACAATTATATAATTCAAAATCACTTTCCTTTGACATGTGGGTTAACAGATCTGTATATAATATTGTAATTGCAATAGATATAATCTGTAAGATAATTCAATGACATAAGATCTTTGCGCTGGCAACAACGCTACACAATTTATTAGTCGAGATGAGCTTAATTTAGTGCATAGTTAAATCATAGTTAAAATATATACATATATGGATAACATTTAGAGCTAAATTATTATATACATGTATATTTCATGGTATAAAAATATTTTTATCTTTTCAATACACAGTGAGAGGTATCGACTCGTTAATTACCAAATTTTTTTAGTTAAACACGTTGACTGCCGATGGTTATGCTGCGATGCATAATTGTTTTTGCATACTAACTTTGGAAAACCTTTCCCTTCTACCTATATTCTTTAATGTAAATAATATAGTATTGTTTGTTTCTTTTTTGTACCAAGTGTTCAGCCTTATAGTAAAAAGAGTTTCATCTTTCTTATTTATTTTTCTGCAAATACCCTAGTACGTAGATATTGTAAAGGCACACAACGTGTTAACAGAGACAAGAATCATTTTTCGATAGGTGTCGTTGTATGTATGTCCGTATGCGGTAAAAGCAGATTACCGTTTGATTTTTCAATTGTTCTAAAATATATATTACAAATTAAATCCACCGAAGGAAGCACTTGTAAATCTTTTTAACGATCGAGTAGCAATTACACACGCGCAGAATAATCCTGTAGTTGTACAGAACAACTAACGCTTGCTGAAAGTTCGTTTTAGCATCAACTCGGTGTTCTTGTGCCATCGTCTTGCGCACATCTATTAACTAAAATTACACATGCAAAAATTATGTATACAAAGAGTAAGATTATCAACTGTAGTATACAAGGATTACTTTTATGATAATAAGAGTGAATCCCTTTGGTATTCATTATTTGTCGAATGTGCAATCGAAACAAATAGATGCACTTTGGGGGCGGGGGAGGGGGGGGGGCTGTGGGGCGCACCGGGGCGGGGGAGCATGAATACGACACTTAAATGCGTTGCGTATTATTACAAAAATTACTATTCCCCATTCCTTCCTGTTCCACTACCGACAACTTCACAATTTTTATAGACAACCTATTGCTGCATGGAAAATTTGTTTCCTTCTCGTGTATCGAATCTCCTTTTTCAGGAAGAATGTCGGTTTATAAATAATAGCGAACCAGTAACGGAAACCTAAGTCATTCTTACATTTTTCCCTTCCTGCCTTTTTCTCTTGCAATACATACATTTTTCTTCTACGTGCAATAATAACGAATAAATCATGCGAAACACGTATTTAAACATTTGTCATCTGTTATTAATACAGTAACGTTCAGACGATTACTTTTCTAGTAATCTTCTCGTTCTATATAAAAGACTTACTTTTCCTTTGGTATATACTGCACGTAAAGAGCACACAAATTAGTAGTAATTATTTAAACTAGTTTTTAAACAATTTGAGTACGAAACAACACATACAATTGTACGTAAATCTGTAATATAATTTGTATTTTAAATTCTGATCGTTACTGTTTCAATGTTACACCGCAACAGGTGTTTTATTTTTAATATCTATCGATTCTTGCCAATTCTCTGTAGATATACAATTAACTATTAAAAATTAACGATTTCACTTTCCGTTGTCAACATGTTAACAGTACGAATAAAACGATTTATCTTTAATTTGTACATGGTACATACATTCTTGATGCAGTAATGCAGTGTTCAACCCTTTCTCTTCTATCAAACGAGTAACGTCAACGATTAAGTCTTTCAGGTTTTAATCGTGTGTTGTTTAAACAAATTAATTGGCTCGTTTCCCAGTCGTTTCAATTCATTTTGCTTATAATACGTACGTACATATTCAACAATGAGAATAATACAAATTAACAAAGACACTAAACAATTTAAATAAAAGCCAGTTAATTGAAACAAGGGAACAAATAATACCCCAGACAAAGCGTGTCTTACAGAGGTATTTCTTTTTTCTAAAAATAATACGGCGTATCGTATCGTATAAAATTACATGCGTTTGTGACACGAGATATGGAGATTCGTTATCCATAATGTAAACATGTATTGCAATCGATAGTTTCAACAGTTCTTTCGGTACGTCTATCGTTAGGAAGTCTTACGTTAAGAAGCCGTTTACGAATGATAGGAATCGTTTCGTGAAAATGGTATGGACAAATTGAATGTTCGTTACTTGGTTGACGTTACATTACTTACTCGTGTTTTTTACTTACATTAAATAAACGATTTTGTCTGTGCAATTCAACTTTCGAACTGTTCGTCTCATACTTTTTCCAGAGTTTCTTAATTTTAGGATACATCTAATTAATCCGAGAAGACATAAGAGACACACACAAAATATATGTATACGGCATGACATTAAATCGATAACATTTCTTAAAATTACAAAATATTTAAAAAAAGAAAAAAAAAGAAAAGAAAAGAAACGAAAAATATTAGAGAAGTGCCAAAAAAAAAAAAAAGAAAAAAAAGGCTTGACGATTGAAAGCTGCATAAAATATGCAATGAACACATTACATCCATTCAAGAATCTATACAATAATAATTAATATTTAGTAATAATTATTACATGTTGTAGCATTCAATGTAAAAAAAAAAAAAAGACGTTAAATAAGGCCGATACATTTAAAAGCCACATTATTCTAATTATTTGCAATATCACAGTACTTGCTGAAACATACAAACACGTGTTTCCGATACGCACGAAAGCCAATTCCAATAAGGATGGCAACCACGATACCTTTTCCTCGATAAACACTACAATAAAGAGTATACATTGCCTAGCCATTGATCATTTACTGTCTCATCTTTCGATCGACCATCACGTTTTATAATTGTATTCGAGATTACATACGCCTCGCAGTAAATGAATTGATACCCTTTTCTTTGAAAAAGTCGTATATCTTTACCTCGATTCACGAAAATATAAAAGCTATCGTATCTCGAGTTCTCAAATTGATATACATCGTGTCACGTTCTAATAATAAAATTCTAGAAAGTGGACCACAAACACGCGATAAATGCCCATCAATTTTGGATTCCACGATTAAATTTTGTCCCGTCATTGTGTTATCGATTGTTCTGATCTGAAAGATATGATCTCTGAGAAGGTGATTCCGACAGGTAATTCTCTGGTTAATGAAATATGTAGTGGTCGCGGCGGGGTGGGGGGTGGTATAGGAAAAATGAGGAAAAAACACACAAAGATACAAATAATGAAATACACGTATGTAGACCGATATACATATAATATTTAGAGCCCCCTATTCTACGTGTACGGATTCACGTGTTCAATGGTGTAACACACGGATGTATTTCAACTACTCTCCTTTGTTTCACGTGAATTTCCGATTGAACGTAAGTCAACGAGCATTGTTCATTCTTTTCTCGACTTTTTATCAAGCTTTTATCATTGTTTTTATTCTCTTAAAAAATTCACCTGAATGTCTATTGTATCGTAACATTTGTTAAACAACTCAAACGGGTTTTAACTCCTACACCGAGTATTCGATCTTGTACAATGTCATCGATTACGGTACATAAAACGGGTGAATCTAACAGTATGAGTTGAAATGTGTCAATCGTTAACCATTTAAGCAGCAAATTTGTTCAAGTAGTTGCATTATAGATAATAAAGACGCGTGAGACGCGTCTTGGAAAATTCTGCGGACAATAGACGTTAAAGGGTTAAGTAGTAAGTACACGTGAAATAAGAACTAGCATTAGCCATCCGTGTTCTTTGTGATGATTTCCATGACTGTACGCGACACGTATGGGCACTAATCGTGTTATCGAAATTAAGGAACAAAAGCGAGGGTTTCTGTTTTCGATGATCGCCGTTCTGTTCAGCTCATATAACATAGTACGGTATACGTTTCCTGACAACGATTCAACAAAATTCTACACGGGTTCGCATCGTTCTAACTACTCATCCTAATCCAGAACAAGCTCTTCGAACAATATTTACAAACATTTTCCGACTGAACGTGAAACATTGCATTATCTCATCTTTGACACAAATAAAACTTATAAGCCTACTGTCATACGTAAACGGGACCTTGATTGTCGTTATCGTCCAAACTTATTCGACTAGGATACGCAGGACCACCACCGTCGTCAAAGAATCGTCTAAACGTGAACTCGAAGAAACCATGAAACGGTTTCCCGTTGTCTAATAGCTCGTCCGATTTATTGGAATCGGATGACTCTGAATTCCGTAATTTATCGGGATCCACGGGATCGAAGTTACTCGTATCGGTAGGATATTGTATCCTAGGTATGTGTGGAGCTACTTGTCGGCGTAATCCTTTCTCAAAGTCGATACTTGCGAAAAACGGATGACTTTTCACCTCGTCCGCGTTCTTACCTAACCGACGATCCGCGCCAACGCACAGTTTTAATATCAGATCCATACCTTCAGGGGAGAGGTTTGCTTGTTTAGGGATATGTAGAGTTGTCTCCCAGTTAATCACCTGCAACACAATTATTCTGTTCAATTCAACCGATGAAGCAGTATTTTCTAATGTATGTAATGTAGAAAAAAACGTTCTCCAAGTTTTTCAACAAAGTTAGGGTCTACTGTCGCAAACAAAGGATCTATAGAATAAGACTCGAACGCAAGTAAAAATTACCTTGTATTGCGTTTCAGCGGGTGTATTGGCAAGAAATGGTGGAGAGCCAACCAACATTTCGTACAAAATTACACCGACGCTCCACCAATCGCACAACTGAGTATATCCCGTCCGTTGCAGTACTTCCGGCGCAATGTAGTTTGGTGTGCCAACCAACGAATGAGCTAAACACCTTTGATGTTCTCTGTGCCTCCTGCGTTCCAGCGGCTTCGATTGAATGCAACGACACTCGTTATTCCAATCATCAGCGGGATCCATGGAATCTTGCTTCCCGTGACCTGTTTTAATAATAATTAGTAATAAGTAATAGTTTTAGTATACAATGATCGATATTGCAAGGAAAGGACTAGATAAATAGAGAAAATAAGCTAGTACAATGTAAATTCACGTTTCAACAATCTAGTACTTGACAATATTTCAATAACCAACTAATGTTGCTTATTCTCACCATTTTGTTGATAATACTTGGAGTTGTGAGTCCATCGAAATCCCGTGCACAATCCAAAGTCCGTCAACTTGATGTGCCCATCTCGATCTATCAAGATGTTATCAGGTTTAATGTCTCTATGAATGAAACCCATCTTGTGAACACTTTCTACCGCGCACGTCAGCTCAGCAATGTAAAATCTCGCCAATGGTTCCTTGAATATCCCAAACTTGATCAGCAGCGACATCAGATCACCACCAGGTATATAATCCATTACAAAATACAGATTGTCTTTATCTTGAAATGAATAATAGAGCTTCACTACCCATTCGTTATCAGCCTCCGCCAATATGTCTCTTTCAGCTTTAACGTGAGCTACCTGATTACGATTCAGTACGTCTGCTTTCCTCAGAGTCTTCATGGCGTAAAATTGATTGGTATCGAGCTTCCTGACCAACGTTACCTCACCAAACGCGCCCACTCCGATAGGCTTTATTTTCGTGAACATTGACTTATCCATCTTTGCTCGTTTCAGTCTGATGTAGTTCGATTCCTTCTGCGACAACATTTTTCTCATTTGACACTGGGCTTCTGCACTAAGCCCAATCTTTGCCATCTCTGTTTCCAGCTGAAGTCGACGGTACAGCCGTTGCTTGTGAGACTTCAACACATTTTCAACATGCTGTTCCATGAAGAATTTAAACGCCTGAGGAGAGTAATTACGTACTTTGCAGTCTCTACGCTCCTCCTCTTTCTCTTTGCTCATGTGTTTCCTTTCAGGTATCGGTGACTGATGCTTGATCTTGTAAGACGAGGGCGAACCTCCTCCCTTAGCCCCGTTGCTATCTGGTGCATGGTTATTATTGTTATTGTTATTACTGCTACTATTGCTTCCACCGTTACTGCTGCTGTTGTTGTTATTATTATTATTATTATTATTCCTCGAGGTTACAGAAGTCGATGTTACCGGAGGTAGAGGCGGTGTTTCTATAGGATGCTGACAATTCTCAGCAGGTGAGTATTTTCTTTGCAACGGAGGGTGCAGCGCGACAGGAGACGACCTGAGGTTCGTGCTGTTCTCCACCGTTGATATCACGCTGGAATCGTCGGTAGTTGGCGTCCCATACGGTGGAGGAGGAAGTGGATGATGCAAACCACGTTGCGCAGCTAACGCTTGCATCGTAGTCGCGTAACTTGGCGGCTCTGTGGTAGGTACCCCTACCGAGACACCTACGTTTATGTTATTCGTGGACGTGCTACCAACGTTGTTCACCGGTGGATACGCAGGCGGTGGTTGTTGCTGCGAGGATTGTTGTTGCTGTTGCTGTTGCGACTGTTGCGGCTGTTGCTGCTGCGGTTGCTGTTGCTTTTGTTGAATAGAGGACGCATAAGAAGGTGGAGGTGGAGGCGTATTGCTGGTGGTCGAGATGGGCTGAGGAGAAGTCGGTGCGATAGCAGTCTGCAAGACGGGTTTCTGAACTTGTGTGCTCTTGACGGATTGCATGATTATCGGTGGCTGGGTTTTCGCCTGTCGCGCGCCCCAAGCTTGCAGAGGGGTTGGTCTGGCCATGGATGCTTGAGTGCTCGGTGATATGGCAGAAACTGTGATGGGGCTCGGTGAGCCAGCCGATGTAGGCCCAGAATATATACCAGAGGAAGGACTTTTTCGATAATCTTGCTGAGACTGCGTAGGACTCTGCCTGCTTTGTATAGAAACGCTATACGATGGTGGTTGCACCGGACCTGCCGACGAAGACGAGACTATGGGGTACGGGGGTGGCGGTTCAACTTGAGTATTAGAAGTGTTGTTGCTCGTTTGGTATATGCTGAGGGCCTGCATTTGCTGTGAGAGCTGTTGCTGAACTTGAGGCCCGTTTTGAACGATCATAGGCTGACGGCTGTTTGAATTGTTATTCGAACTCGCCACAGGACTTGTACCCCGTTGCGGCAAGTTGACAGACGTTGATATAGGTCCTGTATTGCCAGGTGCTGTGGGTGGCGGTCGTGTAGGAACGACTGGAGCAGGAGACATGCGCTTAAGCATTTGCTGCATGTTGGTAGGTACGTTCGGTTGGTTATACGGAGCGTGAGGTGGCGGCGGTGGAGGTGGCGTGGAGCTGCATCGAGGTGGCGGAGGAGGTGGTGGTTCTCGTTCTACGAAATTGCTCGGAGAATATTGTCGACTCAGCTGTGGATGAGGACTGAGCTCCGTCAAACGGGGACTATCGGATCGCGAACTTCCTGCTCCGCTATCCAGCGCAGGACTACCGCGTTGTAAACTCAACTCTCGCTCTAAACTAGGTTTCCTTATGAGCTTGGTATTAAGTTTACCAAGACCGTTCAGAGATTCGCCTTGGGCTTGTTTTAAAAACTCTATAGCGGCATCCAGACGCCAACCAGCCAACTTCAGGGCCCGCAGTGCAATTTCCTGGGTGTTGGACATTTTTAAAAATGTGTTAAAAATGTCTTCTTGATAAATAAAAATCGATTATATATGTTCATCAACTTTTTAAACTCTACATACCTCCGAATATCCCATGGCTAATAACTGTGCCAATAATTGTCGTTGATCAGATTTATCGATAGTTGAACCAGAAGCACCCGAGAGACCACTGAGTCCAGAGGCAGAACTTATCCCACTGGTTGTGGATAAAGTAGATATAGTACTGGCAGCACTGGAACCCACTTCACCTGCTCCTCCGATATTTGCAAAAGGCAGCAGAGAATTGCGAATTTCAGCTAGGGCCTTTTGATGGTATCCAGAGCCACGAGTGCTCGATTTACTAACCGCGGGTGGATTCATAGTGGCCCATGCTAGGTCCTCTGAGACCTAGCTTTAATCCAGCTGTGACACATATATATCCATATATACGTACATATATAAATTTTAAATGTAACGTTGCTTTCTCATTTCATTGTGAGAATTCTACGATACATTTGTACAGTGCTTTGTACACGTACATGTGTTTGAGTATTTTAATAATAATATTCTACATCGAGTAAAGTTACAGAGTAACAATCGTATCAATGTATTCGTGAAATATAGTAAATACTATACAAAATGTCTTGTTACAAGTTAAAGAAATATATCGATGCAATGCTTACGGATCTAGCTTGATGCTAACAAGCTTTAGCGTAGACTTTTCGTAGTGTCATTGCAGCAGTAGTGTAATATGCCACGCACAACAAACACGTTGATCTGGTATACGAGTGACAGCAGGCATTGCTAATTCTAATACTACTTCCGTTCCAAATATTCTTAACTACATGCAGTAAGAAATCTATGTCGATATTAGTGAGCCGATGGACACCAAGATATGATATTCGTTATGCTAGAAGTCTTGGTTGTAGCATAAATTTGTTTTGTTCGTTCATCCATAATTTCGTATATATACATACATATATGCGTGTACATACATATATGTGTATATATATATATATACATATATATATATATATATATACAGACATACATACATACATATATGTGTGTATATATATATATGTATTATTCGGAAGCTCGTAGTATAGAATAAAAAAGATTCGTATATAATCTCACAAATTCCGTATCTTTGATGGACATGATGTTCAGATCGATCAGAAATCTAACCTATTCGTTAGATATGCAAAGGATCGATCCAGAAAGTCCTTTATATGATGAATAAGCTACAATAACACACTTTCTTCGTAGACGAGGAGGCATTGGCTGATAAATGTCTTGAAATAAGTTCGATCGAAGTAGCAATCAGGAGAGAACGACTTGAGAGCATATTCTATTATCACGTTTACCCAGAACCCATGTGACGAGGGTAACGTGTACGTAAAACTTTCGATCCACTATTTTTCCTTCAAATCAATTCTGCGATACTCCGATACACAATCGTAATTACATCAGCAACAACAAAGAAAGATACAGCCGTAAATTACTAAAGTAACTGGCAGCCATTTTGAAGTGCCACATTCCTACACCGACTTGACACTCTTTTTCGTAATTTACGGTGTACATACACGAAGCTCGTGCGCGAAAAAACAAATTGATCTTCGTAATTAACGTTGTCTTACGCTCGATAGACAATATTTGTCATTTATCGAGAAAGATAGATGGCGATTTTCAAAAAGCTATATTCAAAAGATCGATCGAATGAGCATTTCTTCAGCGATTTGCAACTACCTCTTCGTGCCAAATGGATGTCAACATTATACCAATCGTTTCTATTCTCTATGTTTAATCAACATTTAAACTAGTATTCAATTAAAATTACTTTTAAATGTTAAGAAACTCTTCTTAGGTATTCGTTACATCTATCAATTTCCTCATCATAATTTAGGAATGTCGAGACAATAAAAAAAAAACAAGTAGAAAAATAACTTTTGGTAGTTGGAACAATACTTCCAGGTTCCTTTCCTTTCAGCTTTCAACCCTTACCATTAAACCATTGAACCATTAAACCAATGCGATCGGTCAAGTTATTTTCGTCGAGTTCATTTTTAGGGCTAACACGCTTCGAGTTTAACAGAAATGTAAAATTACTAAAGTAACCCTCTGGCTCTAATCAATGTGTATGCCTATGTTGTAAGTTCTGTCTCTAAAAGTTTCCTTGAAACACGTGCATCGACAAATTCTGCTAGAAGGAATTACTGAAAATCTGTAATTTATCCATAAATCATCCAATCATAGACATGTATATTTATATGCACCGCATATTTTCTGCTATTCAAGGGGCCTACGCCAAATGCATCCTCTTTCTCAAAAAGTTTTTATTGTTGTTGTTGCACAACTGAAACGTTAGATGGCTTTAGCATCGTATCCAATACCTAACCTCTAACTGTATACATTGTAAAACTAACAAAGCCAAGACAATCTATATAACCTCTATACGACTTGCGTTCTGTCAATTGTTAACTGTGCATTTCAATTCTGAAATATTATTATGAATCCAAAGAATATGTAGCAAGTACAAGTATGAATCACAAGGTAAACAATTTTTATTCCATTTTAATATGCAAAGAATTCCCTTTTATAATAATATGTATCTGCTCAAATGTACATGTTTTTTTGAAAATAACAGAATAAAGTTTAGTACCTTCTCTTAAGAATTAATGCTTTTGCATTGTTGAATGAATTGAAATAATGGACATTCATCTATCAATGAATCTCTGACATACGAAGAAACCATCGTCATGGTAGCCCATGTTATGTGTTTGACTTCTTCTGGTGGAATTCCATTATTTTCTCGACAGAAAGGTGAAGGTGATTCGGTAGGTCAGTTTATTTAACAAACCTAATACCCAACTTTTTACAAATATCTCTTATCTTCTACTTTTCTTACTTCTAGATGACATTTTCTAAGATAGCATCTTTAAATGGAGTACACATGTTTCTCAAGTCACAGGACATTAAACTCTTGTGTACAGATTTACCTGACACTACCATAATGTGGAAAGAGTTTGAAAGAAGCATTACTTTAATAGCTATTGCCAATGGGACCACGAAATACATTTTAAATAAATTTCTTGATGCTATTTTTGGTGCTATGATTTTATTTGTTGGTATTGATGAAATAAAAAGTGCAAAAAATATTGAAAAGCTTAAGAAAGACATGCGTTTGTGTAGTCCAATTGTTGACAATTTATTGCAATGTCTCGATGCTGGAGATGGGATTTCTTTGAAAACTGATATTGTCAATATGACAGAATGCATTATGTGTGATGAAAACAATTTACTTCAGGTAATCTGGATTTTTGTAATTACAAAATCTTCTGTATATTAAATAATAATATGTTTAAGACTTGTTTAGAGGGTTACGTGGAATGTTTGGATTCCATTTATGGATGTATTTTGATACATGGTTGCCTAGCAGTTGCTACAGAAGGCTGGTGGAGTTTACATCCTATCGAAAGGAAATTATTAATAATAGCTGTTACTGTAGAAGGTGTCTGTACTACCCGCGATATTCCTGTATTTCTTCCTTATAAGAGTCCAAATGTAAGTATATTTGAGAAAGGATATAAGTCAATAAATTGACCATGCCGATATATAAATGGGAGACTGTGTAGGTGGCTTTCAGACTAGTGTCTGTTGCATTGATCAATCACATCGAAGTGCTTGCATTGTGTGGACCAAATCCTGAATTATCAGAAATTGAGAGGTTTGCTGTACAATGCTGGAAGAGTAGCATCGATGCTTTGCATAGTGCTGAACAGTGCTATCCAAGGAATTTACCAATGTCTATAAATTTGGATTCGGAAACACTCGGGTAATCTACCCAAGTATTTTATTTACATATTTTCATGAAGGATTTCATGCTAAGTAATACATTGCCAACATGTTTTTTCCACATTTGGTTAGATTTCTTTTGGCAAACTATAAGGTGCAGAAATTCGTACTCGGCAGGAATACACAGTATACAAAAAACAGAGCCAGTGGGTCGCACAGATTAGATATATTAAGAACTTTTTATCACCAAGCCGTCGAAACCTTTATATCATCTCCTGCATCCGAAGGTGGAACAAACACTGACAGTTCGGAGTTTGTTGGTGCAAAAGAAATATATTTATGTTCTGAATACCACAAATGTCATGCAGTTAAGTATGGAGATCATATCCTTTGTATTTTATACGCATCCGTAGTGCCTACTCATACTATGAGATTGATTTGTCAGAAAATATTGAAAATGTTACTCGTTGATAAGTAAGGTAAAAATTTAGTGCCTAAGACTTTTTGTATTCGAACTACTGTTTTTATGCTACTTTGTATTTTTATACTACACAATCACAGATGATTGCAATTATCGAAAATGAATAAATACTAAGGCGTTATCTAAAAATTTCCAATTCCCTTTCAAATTCCAAGTTTCTAGTGAAAGCAGTTCCTACTGTTTCTGCAAGATGGCGCCATCGATACCAATAATTTTTTTCCATAATGCATAAATATTACGATTTTTGGTTTATAACGCTACAATATACTATTGGAATATATTGCTTAAACATTTATCTTAATAATTATTTAATGTAGCAATAAGTAATCAAGTCTTTAGTTAGTGGCGCCATCTAGTAGAAGTGATGAGAACTATTTTCACTACAAACTTGGGCGTTTTACCACCGATGGCGCCACTAGTACTAAAACCGGTAAAACCTGCTTAGTGAGCGGTAGCCATTCTGGATGCATTTAGATGAACCTAGGATGCATCCATTGATAAAAAAAAAATGGTAAAAAACGAAAATGTATAGACACAATGTTGTACAATGTTTATGTATCGAAAGTTTGAGAATCACAAGAGTAGTTTTAACCTATAATTAATTAAAATGAAATATTAACAAGAGAATTCTTGCCGTATACCGTAAACAATATAATGTATTTAACTGTATTATCCAAGTAAAACTATTCTAGCATTATGAAGTATGTATATAATATTTGTAATTTGTGACTAGTCAATTGCACGTTAATTTTTATTAACACACGTTTGTAAAACAGCAATTAATAACCCAAACATGAGCAGTACAACCAAAATGGCGGGTGATACAAAATTATACGATATCACAGATTTTTACATAGGTTTAGGATTAACAATTAGTTCCAGCGGTTTTATAGGTTAGTTAGCGCTTGAATTTTTCTAATGAATATAATCTTAATAATTTTCATAATCTTAATTATTTCCTGGTTTTATATTATATTTACTCAGGTGCCAGTTTTATTATTAAGAAAAAAGCATTGATACGTCTCCAAAGATATGGTGGGTTACGAGCTTCATCTGGAGGATTCGGATACTTAAAAGAATGGATATGGTGGGCTGGTCTTCTTTCAAGTAAGCCAAAAGTGTTTGCATATCATAGATCTATTTATGCATATATATTTTTGAATTTGCTACGTCGTTAATGATCAAATTAAAGTGGGAATAGGAGAAGCAGCAAATTTTGCAGCTTATGCTTTTGCACCAGCTTCGTTGGTTACGCCGTTAGGAGCACTCAGTGTTCTAGTATCTGCAGTATTAGCATCAAAGTACCTGAATGAAAAACTTAATTTACTAGGAAAGGTAATATTAAATTGTATATCATTCCGTACAATTTTTATATAGAAATTATTTAGAAATTGTATATACAAACGTTTTTCTTCCAGATTGGTTGCTTTTTATGCATTGTAGGTTCTACTACTCTTGTACTTCATGCCCCAAAAGAGGAAGAAATTAGTACACTAAACGAACTCTTAGATAAAGTCAAGGATACAGGATATGTTGTCTATGTTTTAATAGTAATAATATACAGTCTTTTAATAATTTTTCATTTTGGTCCTGCTTATGGAAAGCAAAATATTATTGTATACATCAGTCTGTGTTCATCTATCGGTTCTTTAACAGTTATGAGTTGTAAGGGATTAGGATTGGCCTTAAAAGAAACCATCAATGGAATCAGTAACGGATTTGCAAACTGGTTAACATGGATTTTTTTATTTAGCGTCATACTTTGCGTGAGCGTCCAAATGAATTATTTAAATAGATCATTGGACTTGTTTGAAACTACAATTGTGACACCAATTTACTATGTATGTTTCACAACATTAGTAATAATCGCATCTGCCATACTATTCAGAGAATGGAAAAGTATGAATGCGGAAGATACTATTGGTTCGTTGTGTGGTTTTCTCACTGTGATAATAGCAATATTTTTATTGAACGCATTCAAAGAATTAGACATTAATTATGGCAATATAAAACATATGTTGCGACCTAAACGGGAATTACTTTTAAGTAACAATACCCAGTGGTCTAGTAGGGATGACGAAAGATTGATAACAAGACTAGAAACAGAATTAGATCATAACTATGGAGCTCAAGCTTTAACAAGAAGTGTGTAGCAATTGTGTTTCAAATATTTATTGTGCAATAAAATAAACTTAGTAGGGTACATCTGATATTATGTTATCGATACGTTAATTTATAAATGTGAAAAAATTATGTAATTATATGTAAATCCTAAGGAATTTTCTTCTACTCATTCCTCTTTATTTATTTCATTTCATTTATATCCTTTTATTTTATTTTTTTTTTCTTTATATTCTGTGTTTATTTATAAAAACAATTGAAAAATAAATTTACAATACAGGCGTACGTTTCGTACGGTTGCGAATAAATTACAATGTTACTACCCGTTTAAAGTAAGAAACAAGTATCAAAGTACACGTACGACAATCTCATCATTGATAGCAAGAAGACGTAAGTCGAATAACATTATAAACAGCTTGGTCATATATTAACTCATATAAAGGATGAGACGTTTGATTCGTACATGAATCTATATATTCACACAACCGTTAAAGTATTCAGTGACGTCGTGTATGATAACAATGGCGTTCAACTTCGCCGCTTTTTCATACGGTGTGGCTTTAATTGTAGATGCTTTCTTAATATTCTTTGTAATATTTCATGTACGTGTCATTTGTAAACAATAATAATTTTTTCAATGCAATACATGCGTGAATAATTGAACCAATTTATTCCTAACCTCGTACTTTGCACGTGAACATATATAGTTGTTTTTCTAATTAAAAACATTTATTTTTGCAGGTCATAGCATTCGATGAATTAAAGACTGGGTATAAAAATCCAATCGAACAGTGTAATAGCTTAAATCCGGTAAATCTCAACAAGTTTTTATAATACAATAATGTTTTATAACAATATATATTTGGAATGAAACTTTAATCATTGCAATTTCATATTTCAGCTAGTCATTCCAGAGTATAGTTTGCACATTTTGATTAATGTGTTATTTCTGATAAGTGGACAATGGTTTACATTGCTTCTTAATATCCCGTTAATAGCGTATCATTTATGGCAGTACAGTCATAGACCTGTCATGTCTAAACCAGGTCTTTATGATCCCACTAGTATAATGAATGCTCAGGTTTTGACATCTCATGAAAGGGAAGGATGGATTAAACTTGCGTTTTACCTCTTATCGTTTTTCTATTATTTGTACTGGTAAGTCTTTAATAGAAGATACATATATTAATATGTAATGTACACTTGCCTGTTTCTCATATGAAATTCACTTTAAAATAATATTCTATCGATAGCTCTAAAAATGTGAATCAAATTTTTTGCATAATTTCTATGTTTCAGCATGATCAGTTCATTGATCCAATGAACAAAACTATTTTTCTACTGCATTTGTAAGGACAATTTGCCATTGGGTCTTTAGTACGTTATAGTTCACAGATCCGATGTTTTCATCCAACCATGAAAAACAAGATTGACCAGTTTGTTAAAATATTACAGTTTTATAAAATAAAACTCTGCTCAAAAACTACTCTCTGTTTCTTTGTCATACTAATTAACAGGATAATAGCAAGATAATTGAACAGAATAATAATGCTTGTATATTATTTATGGTACATTAAAAGTATTTTGTTTTATTTTCGTTACATTGGCGTGGTCACAAATATGAGTGATTCACTCTCAAAATGTAATTTAGTTTAATGACAAAATTCGTGGACTACCAGACATCAATTTATGTACTGTGTACTTATTGTTAGTTCATAATTATTGACATTAAATATTTTGTATTCATTACTATTCATGTATTTACAGTTTTATGCTTTGGTGTTTATATATTCTTAGACTTTTTGCTTTTATTTTAGTATTATAGTATTCGAAGAATAAGGATATTGATTCAAGCTTACATAGGTATGTATAATAAGTACTATGTTATATATTATAGCGAATGTGATTCTTGGTGATTCTAACCTCAATCAAATTTCTCTCATTCATTGTCGCTCAGCTCAGTCGCTGCTGTGTATATATAGTTGATGGTCTGCTGTCCGAACATTTTCGAGTATTATCTTTAACGATACGTGAATTTGTTTATGAAATAAAATAATCTTTACGAATTCGTGTCGCATTAAATATTAAGCCAGTTGTATATAATATAAAAAATGCCGACTATTAATCTCAAACGTGACTTATTGTTCAAGGCTCTTGGCAGAACGTATTGTAAGTTATGAATGATTGTACATAATTGCAACTATCCAGCTTATCATTTTTGTATCATCTATGTTTTTTACTTAATATATTAGTGTTTAAACATAACACTTGCAACCTATTTAAGATGATACAATTTCAGCGGACAATGAGTTTCAAGATTTGTGCTTCAAATTTGGTTTAGAATTAGACGAAGTGGTATGTATCTTCGAAATTTGTCAATTTATTTATCGATATATGTAGAGGATAAAAGTAGATATACTTTGGCATACATTATATACCTACATTAATAAAATGTAAACTTTTAGACATCAGAGAAGTTATTAATAACGAAGGAGAAAGGACAAAATGGAAATATGGAAGCATCCGATGAAATTATATATAAAATTGATATACCAGCAAACAGATACGATTTATTATGCTTGGAAGGTTTAACTCTTGGGCTACTCATATTTTTAAACAAGTATGTATAATTGTCACACTGATAATTAATTCGTACATATAAGGACTCCTTGTTGAAACTTTTATCTTATATTCTCTCTTTTTTCAAATGTTTTCATATAGAGTAGACATACCACATTACGTATCGATACGCCCAGGTACAGGCATGCAGAAGATTACCATGACAAGCGAGGTACTTGGAAATTAATTTGATTATAAAAACAAATAATTGAATTATAAAACAATGTATTAGTGAAATATTTGCATCATATTGCAGTGCCTGAAAATCAGAGGACATATAGTTGCAGCTATTTTGCGTGATGTTACATTTACACAAGACTCTTACAATAGTTTTATCGACCTCCAAGACAAACTTCATCAGAACATAGGAAGAAAACGAAGTTTGGTATCGATTGGTACTCATGATTTGGATACTATTCAAGGTCCATTTTTATATGACGCGAAACCGCCAACCAATATTTGTTTCAAACCGCTTAATCAGGATAAAGAGTACACAGGAGAAGAAATTATGAACTTATATTCTGTGGGTGTTTTTGAACAAAATTTGATTTAATTTAGACAAGACTTTTCCATTGACAAACGTTTTTCAGAATCACGCACAATTAAAACAATACCTACACATCATAAAAGATAGTCCAGTTTATCCAATAGTGCAAGATAGCAATGGAACTATTTTATCCCTTCCACCTATTATCAATGGAGATCATTCAAAAATCACACTCAACACTAAAAATGTATTTATTGAATGTACAGCGATAGATCTTACAAAGGTAAAAGTAAAAGAATACATAATAGAATCGAGAACAATATTAACTAAAAATTTGTATCTACTGATTTGTAGGCGATAATAGTGCTGGACACTATAGTCTGTATGTTTAGTCAATATTGTAAAACAAAATATACAGTAGAAACGGTGGAAGTCGTATATCCCAATAATCAAGTATTTCACTATCCCGATTTAAAATATCGAACCGAAGAAATTGATTGTGAGAAAGCTGTAAAGTATATCGGCATAAAACAGAGAGCAGAAAAAGTAGCCAATCTACTTTCTAGAATGTCGTTAAAAACACGTGTTGTGAAGGATAACAATAAATTGAGTGTCGAAGTACCTCCCACTAGACACGATGTGATACATTCGTGCGACATTTACGAAGATATTGCGATAGCGTATGGATACAATAATATTCATAAAACTATACCATACTTATCCACGATCGCGGAGGAGGTAAGAATAAATTTGATTATTTTTAAAATTTACGACTTCATCTTTTCTTCTTTTGCATTTAAAACTTAGTTCCCACTTAATAAATTATCCGATCAATTACGTATGGAATTAGCTTGTGCTGGATTTACGGAAGCATTGACTTTTTCATTGGTAAGCAATATTTTCAGCAACATTAATTGTATTCGTTTATAAATACTTGAATGATTTTTTTGTAGTGTTCGCGCGAAGATATAGCGGATAAATTAGGTCATAAATTGGAAAATATACCTGCAGTTCATATATCAAATCCGAAAACTTTAGAATTTCAGGTAGAAGAATTTTATTGGAAAGATGTCATTTTACAAGCTTTAGTGTTACACATTGTATGATAATATTGCAGGTAGCGCGTACAACCCTCCTGCCAGGATTATTGAAAACGCTAGCTGCGAATAAAAAGATGCCTCTTCCTCAGAAAGTGTTTGAAGTTTCCGATATAGTATTAAGAGATAATACTGTGGAAGTAGGCGCGCGTAATAAACGTCATTTGTGCGCGGTGTATTGTAATAAATCAGATGGTTTTGAAGTAATTCACGGTTTATTGGACAGAATGTTACAGGTATTAGAAATACCGTGGAGCGTTGGCGAAAACTCAGATGGGTATTATCTTCGCGCTATCAATGGTAAGCGCGTTATTTTATTAGGAAAGTTAGGTGACAGTGCGTAAAAACGCAAGTTTGTTACTTGGTCTGCGTGCTTCACTTAATATGAATCTTTTCAGATCCCACTTTCTTCCCTCGTCGTTGCGCAGAAATTTATTGTTACAACAAAGTGATCGGAAAAATGGGCGTTCTACACCCGGATGTAATCACAAAGTTCGATCTAAATGTACCCTGCTCCGTATTAGAGATCGAAATCGAATCATTTTTATAATGTGAAATGATTTGTTATTTATTAAACACTTAAATAAACAATGAATTCTTCGAACAGTCTGGTTTTATTGTGCGAAATGAATAATTAAGAAAATGCAAACATTACAATCAGATATGTTACAGTGTATCAGAATAACGGTAGGAGACTATGGAAACACGTTAAATATATTTAATCATGTTAAACAATTTTATTTTAAGTAAATTTTAAGTTCTATTTTACAGGAGTAAAGCATAGTCGAGCAACTTTCAACATAAGTTTTATTTTGTGTGTTACACATACGCGAGAATTTAAATTATAATTCGTTAATATATTCCTATATAAAAAGGACACATTAATTATATTTGTTAAAGAAGAAATAATAAAGTAAAAGAAACTGGAATAAAGGTAAATCGTACGTCGCATCGTTCCAAGTTTCTTCCAAACTTTCCCACATTACTTTCGAACAAATCAATGTTATTATCAGTATTTTTACAAATAGAAAAAGGCCAGTAGGGTCAAATTTTGACCAATAGCGATAGTTTCTATTGGATAATAATATCGAAGGAAGTAAATTTACGAGTGTTTTAAAACTGCAAATCGAAGTTACCCGCCACGGGAAACGAAAGATGGCTCGTCGAATCGCATGAAATTATATAGATGGTCAAAGAGGCATCCGGGAGTCTCGGTGTCGGCCATAGTAGAAATGGCGGGTGTTAGCTTACGTGAATGACGGCGATCGTGCTCGAGATTATTATCGAAAAGCAAGTGTTCTGTGTGTGTTTCGCGACACGGGAACGATACCTCAGTATCATATGATTCATCTGGAAGGTAAAGATGCAGAATGTAGCACAAGGAACGACCTCGGATAGTCAGAAGCACGAAAAATCAGCAAGCGTTCACCACGACATTGGAAAGACGTCGTCGACTCCCCAGTCTTCGAACTCCAGTCCCACGAAGTCAGAGACCGAGACCTTCTCCGAGCTGCAGCCACGCTTTATGGCAGACTCGTCGGAGAGCGAGGAGGACAGTGTTTCAGAGGTAAACCATGTCAAAAAACATGCCACGTCGTGGATAAAGATATTTTCTGCGATGAGAGGTTGAACGCACGCATGTACGCACGTATACGCACTATACACGCACGCACACGTACGAAAATCCGTCCGTCGCTTCTGCGTTCGTCCCGTCCAGTCACCGCACACACACACAAACACCCCTCCCTCCCTCTCAACCCCCTTTCCCTTCCGCCCTTATCTGGCGTTCTTCTTCTTTCTTATATACAAAGTTCGCTTGCTCGCTCTTACCTGCCTTCCGTACTTGTAGTTGTGGTGGTATATGAATGCGTCGTGTGTATATGCGAACAGAGCACCTACATCGCGCGCGCGCGCACACACACACACACACACACACAAGCTTTCGATGAAATCTACTCGCGATCGATGTTGATCTTGTTCGACATTTTCTTATTTCTTCGCAATCTCTTTGGTGCAATTTCGTCGTTGGAATCATCGTTCTCTGTGCGGTAGAATCCATCCTCCTAAGTACGCGTATTAGATGCGGCGATACGTAGATACGATGAGTTGTCAATCTATTAATTATTATCGTTGGTATTTGAACCGTTTTAATTGTAATTTTCAATGTCCTGTTTACACTGAGATACGTGAATACGTGAATAGAATCGTGATAAAGATTGCTTGGAGAAGAAAGAAGTCGTTCCACGAGTTGTCGTTACGGGGAAATTGGAACGAAACGTATCGTTGGTCTGTAAAAATCAACAGAAAACTATGTCATACCGTTCAGCGCTTTGTAATCGTATATGCTGTTGGTGAACAAGGCTGACAAGCGATCAAATAGAAAGATTCAGAGTCTTCTTGCAAAGTTCTAATTTGACAACGATCGCAGGATGTTGGCAACATAACCATTAAACGACTAATAGACAATCGAAACGAATTTTACGTAGATGTTTTTTAAAATAAAGGAATAGAAGGAACAAGAAGGGAATTCACGCAGGGACGTTATATAATCGGGATGTATGCGTTAATAGCTGATGGAACGTCAGCGTAGAGTCCGCGCGCAACACAGTTTCAAGAAATGTCCTCCAATTTCTCGGAATGTGCTTATTATTTTTCGTCAATTCTTTGATCTCATCGATCTATCATTCTGGATCTCGTTGTAAGTCTGTTGTCTGGCCAGTGTCGTTCGATATCGAATAAAAAGCGATTATTTATTGCAGGTATACCGAGACCTCGGCATCTAAAGAATATGTGTAACATTTTTCGTGTGTCATAGCTTCGCATGCCCTATGAACGAACACGTACAAGCGCTGGGTAAAGAACTCCGGTTAGCTGTACTGCATAATCAAGCGCGTGCGCACGCACGTGTACGCCTGTGTACACGTATATGTTTATAGAAGCAGCATTTATGCATGTATACGCACACGCACGTTTCCACGTATGTGTTATACGTATATCCAGTGGCGGATCTAAACCTATCAGCGCCCGAAAGAAATGAAGCCTCCTCGGTTACTTCAACGGGCTCTTTCTTTTTCTCAATTGTTTTGTGAAAGACAAGTGTTATTATCACGAAGATGTGTTTACCAATTAGTTCTCAATTAGTCGAATAGTTTTCTCCTTAATACATTGTCGTCGTTATAGACTCGCAACAATCGTCATACGACGTTTATGGATCGTTAAGTTGGTTAGTTACTTTTTAGATATTCGATCCTGAGAATTGTAAGATGAATAACGTGTTCAAAACTTGGGATACTTAAACGTGGAAAAATCGAAAAGGGAAATACGTTAAAAATAGAAAAATGCGAACGACCATCTTGCGCTCGTCGTTTTTTAAAGTTATAAAAATAGTATTGGATAGAGGAAAATTGCATATGTAAATTTTAGTAAAAAAATGTTGTATTTTTGTTCAATTTCTTGTTGAAATGTATTTTTATTGTTAATGATAAGCTTGTAGATGTTTCGGATAAACTTTGGAAAAAAGTTATCAAGTTATTTACACAAGTAAAATTATAATCGATGCTTGCAAAGTGGAAAAACTAAATTAAATATGCAGGTAGTTGGTACAAGTACTGTTTAAGATAGTATGTTTCATTTGTGGGAATAGGTCTTTTACGGTACAGAAAAATTAGATTTGGATAAGTAGTAGGATACAAATTATAATTGATTTTTTGTATCATTGTTCTAGATCAAGGTTCGTCAAACATTTTGGTTTTGCAGGCCAAAAAGGTAATATCAAGAAGACTGTCTAAATAATTGTGTGCAAGGTGGAGAATAAAAATAGAATAATTGCTGCACAATATAAGGAGGATTCTTTTTATGAAACTAATTAAACTATCATTAAACTAATTTCTGGTTGCTTATTGGATAAGAAAATGCTTGGAAATGCTTTCACATGGATAGGTAATGCCAAATGTTCCAATTAATCTATGCGAGTCCAGTCGCAACAAATAGGGAAAGATACGAGACATCGAAAGAGCAATTTTGCATCTCTGTTGGAAAATTCATATGGAAATGTTTCTCGGTTTGTTTTGATTATAGTTTGTCAACCTCTGTTCTAGATTATAATTTCATATAATGAATTTGTACCATGTATAACATATACAAAATATCAAATTGTTACTACAATCGATTTTGTTATATCCTTTTGATACGCGCAAGATTCTTTTTAAACCAAGAGGTTAGATAGAGGGGAGAGAGAGAGAGAGAGAGAGAGAGAGAGAGAGAGAGAGAGAGAGAGGTGAAAAAAGAATTCTCCTTTCCAAAAAAGTGAGCTTGACAGTCGTAGCTAAAGTAGAGGTCGAAACGTATATTATTCCAAGTAATAATACTTGTACCAGTCACCTGTGTATACAGTTTGGTTATTTACACAGACCACACTGTTTTTTCGGAACAATTATTTGAAAGATCCATGAAATATAAAGAGTTAGTTTGGAGCCCCGAAGTGGAGGCTTAGTTTCACGAATAGATTCAGCCCTGCGTATATCTTTTCCACTGCGCTAGTAAACTCGCGTGTAGTAGATTGGCGGGCGCGCGCGTTGTCCGTGCGTGTGCTCTGTGGCTGTACTCTCTGTATACGTATTTGTGTGTGCGCGCGAGTATTTTACGTCCGCTTGCACTACGTCGTGCGCCACCCAGCGGAGTTCTCCTCGGCCGCGTTTCCTCGCGTATTCGTGCGAGTTCGTGAGCCTGTTTGCTCCTCGGGTCGTCTTTACCTACGTTCTCTCTACGTTCATAGGTGTATTTCTACCTTTATCCTAACCGCCTATCTTGTTGTCCGTGGTACTGTCAACGAGCCGTTCCAGCTCTATCTTTGCCTCCGTCTCTACCGGTTGCTCGGCTCTCCCCCGTGTCCCGTGTCGCTCGTGTTCGTGGCGTGGAAATTGCTGAGAGCAGAGCCACCATATTATTCTATATTCTGCCAGGCAGCGGTTGTACGGAGCTATTTTTTTCTCCCCGCGATTTTTTTTTGGTGCGACCGATTACATTAGTCAATACGACGTTAGTTACGCGCCTAGTGGATAATACGCGACGATTTCTCTTTGCTCGTGAATTATTTGAAAAATAAATTGAAAAAAAAAAAATAAACGAGACGCGTAGGTACGCACGCAAGAGAGTATAGCGAGGAAGTGTCAGTTTCGTCCTTCTTGGAATGGCTGCACATTGTTCTTATGTCTCTATGTTCACTGGCAAGCGGTTTTAGTCGTTTAGAGAAGACGCGATACTTTCACCTCTCTTCTGATTTGCGTTTATGTCTCATCGGTTTCCACTCGTCGCGCGAGAGGATATGACCTCTACGCGAGATGTACGTACGATAATTTAGATTATGTGGAATTCTTCACTTGCTTTTTAGAACAAGTTTGAGACTCACGACCGTAAGATTAGCATTAGCACATACACCAAGGATGCTTTCTTTCTCTGTTACTTTGTCCGAAACGCATCGCGTGCAACCTTTTATCTAATTCACATTCTTTGTTCTTTTTTTTTTTTTTTGCATTGTTCGATTGATCGCATTTCCTTAGTAATAATTTCATTAATTTTTGCTAACAGTTTCTGATAATTGCTTGTTCATTTGCGCGATATTTTTGTCCAACGAAATAACCTCAATTTTGGTAAAATGCTCGCTTTTATCTTTTATGTTAAACCTTTACGACTCAATCTTCTTTGAGTATTACGAGGTCTGTTGTTTTTGTATGGATCAAGCCTAGTTATAATATCTCTTATGATATATAAATATTTTGTTCCTTAATATTTTGTCTGTTGGTCATCCATAAACACTGAAGCGACTCTGCGGTTCTTTGGTTACGTTGTACAGTGCTTTTGTGTATTTTCTGCAAATAATCTTTAAGAAATAAAAATAGGTTATTGTTTCGTATCTTTTGATGCATTGTGTATATGTATTTATAAAGTAATAGAGCATTCCTGGAATGATGATATTACATTGCCTTTGTAGCCATAATTGTGAAAGAAACTAAGAAGAAAGTAATTGTTGCATATCGTTATTGTACAACTTTTCAAGTATAAACAAATTATACTCGTATTAACATACGATCCTATCTTATACATCGGTCTACGCGAATCTTACATGTATACTGAAATAATATATTTAAATTACAATTTTGTATAAAATCTATGTATCTTATTTAATTTCATTTCAAGCAATGTTACTTTATTTATAGGTGGAGTGTTTTGCGATTGATCAGGTTGAATTAGACGAAGGTCATCATTTAGAATCGTCCAAGTTTCTATTGACTCCTGAAGATCCAGAGAGATCCGTGGATCCTGAAACTCAGGCACGGTTAGAAGCTTTGCTGGAAGCAGCTGGTATCGGCAAGTTGTCGTCAGGCGATGGGAAGCACTTGGCTGATCACGAAGTGCTCCGTCGCTTAACATCTAGTGTTTCTTGTGCATTAGATGAAGCAGCAGCTGCATTAACTCGTATGCGCAGCGATAATCCACGCACACAAAACGAAAAACGCTCTCTTGTAGAGGCTTGCACCGACGGCGACGTTGGTACTGTTAGGAAATTATTAACGGAAGGACGCAGTGTACACGAGACTACAGAGGAGGGAGAGAGTTTGCTCTCTCTCGCCTGCTCGGCTGGTTACTACGAACTTGCTCAGGTTTGAGCTTTTTTCCATATTTCGTTTGCATTTTCAATATTTATAGGAGAGTATAAGCACATGTTGTGCATACAAGTTAAAATACCATATAGTCCATATACAAGATGGTTATTACCTATTTCAAAAATATTTTATGTAAATATTCGTATTTTCTATATTACCAAAGAATAGACTTATATTATATCGCTTGTATACTGTTTCGAGCAAGTACAAAGGAACGCTGGGTACTATTTTGATATTTGCTGCAAGAAATATCTATTAAGACGCTCGTGAAAATTTTATATGATTAATTTGCATGGAGTTTAACGTTTATTAAATAAAGTTATATTACTTTACATTCTTCTGTTTCATAAAGAGAAAGCGAAACGTGTAACTTCTCTTAGTTGTAAATGTTATAACGAATGCGTAATTCTTGTTAATTCCAGCGATAAAATTATTTTATTTCACGAATAACTTGTTGTACAAACAGGTACTTTTGGCAATGAATGCAAACGTAGAGGACCGTGGCATAAAGGGGGATTGTACCCCTTTAATGGAGGCTGCCAGTGCAGGGCATGTAGATGTTGTAAGCTTGCTTATCGCTCATGGATCTGATGTTAATGCTCAATCTACTTCAGGTATGAAATACAACTATACTAATCATAAGAATATCATACTAACGGTAATGGTGTTTCTAATTATATTTGACACATGTATTTTAAAGTTTAGAACCCAAGTAATTTGTTATATCTTCAGGTAATACACCCCTTATGTACGGCTGTGCGGGTGGTCACGAAGAGGTAGTGCGAGTATTGTTAGAAGCAGGTGCGAATGTTGAAGATCATAATGAGAATGGTCATACACCGTTAATGGAAGCAGCCAGTGCTGGACATGTCCCAGTAGCCAAGATCTTACTAGAACATGGCGCCGGAATTAATACTCATTCCAATGAATTCAAAGAATCCGCTCTAACACTGGCTTGCTATAAAGGACATCTCGAAATGGTTCGCTTTCTGCTAGAAGCTGGTGCAGACCAGGTATTTTTCCAATGTAGTTCATTTTATTTCTTAGAAGCCATGTTTTAAAGATGAGCAAATCTTATTCGTATAGGTCGTTCACCTTTAATTCGTCATTTAAAGTTTGTATAAAATCTTTCATTTTGCAGGAGCACAAAACTGATGAAATGCACACTGCCCTTATGGAAGCATCGATGGATGGTCACGTAGAAGTAGCTCGTTTACTCTTAGATTCGGGTGCGCAGGTGAATATGCCAACGGATAGTTTCGAATCTCCGTTAACGTTAGCTGCTTGCGGAGGTCACGTTGATCTTGCTATGCTTTTGATCGAGAGAGGAGCAAATATCGAGGAAGTGAATGACGAAGGTTATACTCCGTTGATGGAAGCGGCGCGTGAGGGTCACGAAGAAATGGTTGCATTACTTCTAAGTCAAGGTATCGCGTCGGTCGATATTTCGTTACAACGAACGAGAAACGTTGCGATTACGTAACAAATAGTTCAACATGATCTTTGTGTGTTCCGATACAGGAGCAAATATCAATGCACAAACGGAGGAAACGCAAGAAACAGCCCTTACCTTAGCTTGTTGCGGTGGCTTTTTAGAAGTCGCTGACTTTCTAATTAAAGCAGGAGCAGATATCGAATTGGGAGCCTCTACCCCTCTGATGGAAGCTGCGCAAGAGGGCCATTTGGATCTCGTTCGATATTTACTCGAATCTGCGGCGGACGTTCATACTCAAACGCAAACGGGAGATACAGCGTTAACGTATGCGTGTGAGAATGGCCATACCGATGTCGCGGATCTTTTACTTCAGTTTGGTGCTGACTTGGTACGTGTTTGATACGAATGACGTTTAAAGAATATTTAATGGTGAGTCGATATATTTACGCGAGTCCTATCACCTTTTTTTATGTAAATATATAGGAGCACGAATCGGAAGGAGGCAGAACACCGCTGATGAAGGCATGCAGAGCTGGTCACCTCTGTACGGTTCAATTTCTTATATCGAAACATGCAGATGTTAATAGACAAACGACGAACAACGATCATACTCCTCTTTCGTTGGCCTGTGCTGGTGGCCATCTCGCAGTTGTGGAACTTTTGCTTGCACAGTCTGCAAATCCATTTCATAAACTGAAGGTATGAATAATAATTTTTATTTAAAATATTACTATTCAAAATATCTACCAACAATGAAGACAATAAGCTTCATGTTTTCTCGTTATAGGATAATTCTACAATGTTAATAGAAGCTGCGAAAGGTGGACATACCAGCGTAGTTCAACTTCTATTAGATTATCCCCATAGTATTATGATGAGTGCGCCACATAATGCAGCTCCTGCACCCATGTTGCTTCCTCAACAACAACAACAACAACAACAACAACAACAACAACAACAACAGCAGCAGCAGCAGCAGCAGCAGCAGCAGCAGCAGCAGCAGCAGCAACCGCAACAGCAGCAGCAGCAGCAGCATATAACGCACCAACAGCATATACCCCATCAACAACAAGCATCCACCACGCAATCGCAACATCAGCAGCAACAACAACATGCTGCGGAACAATCGCAGGCGCAAAATCTTCAACCTAAACATAATACGCAAAAATCGTTGTTAAGAAAGAATCGATCAGTAACCATGACGCCCGATATGAGTCTCACTTCCGCTGAGGCGCAACAAGTTCGTTCTCAGCCCGCAGGAGAGTCAATTGTAGCAACTAAAGACGATACTAATATACTGGATAAAGGCAGTGGAGGATTTACTAACCTTTCAGAACCTAATATTAGCCTTAGTCCTGCTCCTGCGCCAACGCCAGGATTAAATGTCTCGGAAAGTCGAAAGAATACTCGGCAAGAGCAAATTCTACATAAGCAACAAATTCTCGAAGAACTACAAGCAAGTGTTTTTTCAAATTAATTTCATCGTGAACCTGTTGCTGAATGATGTTTAATAATGCGAATTCTGAATATTTTAGAGGGTAGAGAGAGAGCTCCAAATTAAGGGTGCTGGCCATTTGTTTTCCGGTTCGAGGAATTCCGTCGTAACTCAGCAGCAGCAGCAGCAGCAGCAGCAGCAGCAGCAACAGCCGGAAGAAGCCAGCGAACCAGATACGTTGTCACCAGGTATGTCGAACGTTGTTTCGCGAGACTCCTCTCTAACGATAATCGCGTTTGCGTAAAATATTTCTTAATAGTAATATTTTTCATCGAAAGGTTTAGTTTGCAGTACGACTGGTATGTCCGGAAATTCTTTAACTCATCAAGGTACCAGTCAGGCAATGTCGCTGTATTATAACGCTTTTCTCAGAGGAAAACGAATGGCACAAGAAACTCAATTGTCTTTACCTCCCGAAATTTTTCCTACAACAAATCCACTTTCTCTTGCAACGATACCTGTTACGTCGTCCGTTCCGTTGGTCACCTCTAATACGTCTTCGACGACTACGCCGACTCCTCCAAGCATATCTACACCACCTACCGTTATGGCTGTTTCCCAACCTATTACCGCGAGTAGCGACGTCAGCCAAAACACCGCCATAAGCGATCGTCCGAAAGCAAAGCCCGTCTCTAAAAAAGAGGGTAAAAATATTCGGAAGGCTACGTCTAGCGTAGTAGGCGGTAAACTGCAGCAGCAGCAACAACAGGCGACCTTGATGGCTGGTCTTCAACAACAATATCAGCAGAAACAACGACAACATACCTATCAAGTTCAACAGGTACATCAGCTGCAGCAACTCAATCAACAGCTTCAGTTACAGTTGGATCAAGTACAGGTTTGTTCTTTTGTACATTTGTCGTTTGCCTTTATCAACATATTTTGGTTTCAAGCGGGACATTATTATACAATGTTACACCACTTAACCATCCTATTTTTTTTTGTATTTTCAAATGTCTATGAATCTTATTTAAAGCCGATATATTGTGTGTAAGGCATATGTAACGAGAATATAATAATATAATGCGTTAGGGTATTGGATATAAAAGTGATATCTAGGGAAAACGTAATGATAATGTACTTCGTAAGCAAAAAACAAGCACTTCGTGTATAACTAGGTACAGCAACAGCAACAACAGCAGCAGCAACCACAGCAACAGCCGCAAGGCCAACAACAACCGTTACAATCGCAGTCTCAACAACAGACTGGAGCAGTTACTGCTAATGGAAACAACATACTTATGCCTACCCAGTTGATGTCGCATCTCCATCCTACGCATACTCATCATCTTCACGACCAGGTAATTGTAGGAATAAAATAGGCCTAGGAATAAAATAAACATGGACATTTTTTTATTCTTGTAAATTACATACGCAGCAAACGACTCAACAAAATCTAACGGAACAGACAGATCCTGAGTTAGCAAGACTGCATCGGGACGGAGCCTGCCCCTTTGTCGCTGCTGCTCAAAAAGCAAAGACACTCTGCACTAGCGAAAGCGTTATAAAATTGGAAGACGGCACGCATATTCCTCTCGACGACGCTTTCGAAATTTTTCGATCTATTAGTTTCGATGATACTGTCGATGGTAAATATCCAAATGATTCTCTGTCGATTCTTCTTTTCAATTCGTATAGTTTATTTTGAAACATTTCGTGGTTAAGTAGCAACGGAAGATCAAGAGAAACTCGAATTAAAAAGATTGGAAGTATCGAATAGTAAGGATCCACAGCAACCGCAACAGCAGCAGCAGCAGCAGCAGCAGCAGCAGCAGCAGCAGCAGCAGCAGCAACAACAACAACAACAACAACAACAACAACATTTACAAACCACGCAAATTGTTCAACAGACGACCAGTCCTTATACATCTCAAGAATATTTTACCAATCCCGTATTGTCGGTACCATCTGTTTCATTGCCGACCTTGCCTTCGCTCCAAGTAACCAGTGCTGGTGTTCAAATACAAGCAGACATATCAGCAGGTTTACAGTTAACCAGTACCCAGTCTCTACAAAATCAAGCATTTAAAGACTTAAAAGCGTATCAAGAAGGATATCTCGAGGGACTTCGCCATTTTCAACCTCAATTGTTACTTCAGTCTTCTCAGATAAGTAAGTGTCGTAAATACAAGTGATTCGTATTTGAAATATCGAATTTTCTTCATACAAACGTATTTTATTTGCAAGCAGCATTTCCTACGCAAGCTTTACCAACTGTAACCGAAGCGACAGGAATAATAGATAGCATACCTCATCAAACAAACGGTTACGTGCAATCGACAGCCTGTAGCACTAATCAAGTTCAAGTGGCGACTCAGACCCAAGCTCCAGCAACGACTACCGCCGCGACTATAGTTGCTTCGGACAAAAAACAAGTTTACACCGCTCCAACAACCGGTAAAGGCAAAAAGGGAAGATATCCGCTTTTGTCTCAACAACAACAACAATCATGCCAACAACAACAAACTGCCAATACCCAGCAGCAGGCACCTAATTTTCCCAGTCAAAATTATCAATTAGATCCAACCACAGGTGAGAGGTGCAGATCTATTAGTTGTTCATTAATATCAGACATATTGTTTTCATAATAAATGTTTATTTTAGTTGCTGGTCAATATACAACAGGTGTTCCGACGGTTGGTGGTTACACGACTAACCAAGTACCACCCGCGCCGTTTTCCTGTATGGATGTTGACTCGGAGACAGACAGCAATCACGATACAGCATTGACTTTGGCATGTGCTGGAGGTCACGAAGAACTTGTTGAACTCTTGTTGAGTCGCGGTGCCGATATAGGTAACGTCTAATAAGTAAAGCTATGAATTTGTTGTCACGGTTCATATATATATATATACATATATATTTGTAGTTAGTATATATATACTTATCGAGATATATTTTATTTTCCAGAGCATAGAGATAAAAAGGGGTTCACTCCGCTAATTTTAGCAGCAACGGCAGGACACCAGAAAGTAGTGGAGATTCTTTTGAATCACGGGGCTGATATAGAGGCCCAGTCTGAACGTACCAAGGATACGCCTCTATCTCTCGCTTGTAGCGGTGGCAGATACGAAGTGGTAGAGCTTCTGCTGAACCGTGGTGCCAACAAGGAACATCGTAACGTTTCCGACTACACACCTCTGAGTCTTGCAGCATCCGGTGGTTATGTTAACATAATAAAGCTTCTCCTTAATCATGGTGCTGAAATCAATTCCCGAACTGGCTCAAAATTGGGCATTTCGCCGCTCATGCTCGCCGCTATGAATGGTCATGTTGGTACGTCTATACACATTTTAAATAAAATTACTCTTAGCGTGTTAAACGTTAGGTATAATGATGTTTTAAATAAAAAATTGCAGCGGCGGTGAAACTGTTACTGGATATGGGCAGTGACATAAACGCTCAAATTGAGACTAATCGTAATACAGCGCTAACATTGGCGTGTTTTCAAGGAAGACACGAGGTCGTTAGCCTTCTTCTCGATCGTAAAGCCAACGTAGAACATCGTGCCAAGGTACGGATTAAATATTTACTCGCGCGCTATACAATATAAATCCTTAAACTAAGAAATGCATTAGAGTAACTAAATGTGTGTACTTATATATTTTCCATAGACTGGATTAACACCATTAATGGAAGCAGCTAGTGGAGGGTATGTCGAAGTCGGACGCGTCCTACTTACTAAAGGGGCAGATGTTAATGCTACGCCTGTTCCATCGTCCCGCGATACTGCCCTCACTATCGCTGCTGATAAAGGACACTGCCGTTTCGTAGAATTATTACTGTCGAGGTAGACGCTTGTTTGTTAATGTACCAAAGAATGTATGCTTATTCAAGATTCATTTTGTTTTCAGTAACATAAGACATGTTCTTTATCAATTTTATAGAGGTACTCAAGTAGAGGTGAAAAATAAAAAGGGAAACAGTCCGTTATGGTTAGCAGCAAACGGTGGACATTTGAACGTTGTCGACCTACTGTACCACGCTGGTGCGGACATCGATTCGCAGGATAATCGCAAGGTAAACCAGAATGCTAAAATTCAATTAACATGCATAGTAAAATATGTTTTTTCATAAATTATGTGATCTATATATAAAAAATATATATATACCAATTATCAAAGAGGACCCAAGTGGAGGGTAGAATCGTTTATTATATAAGTAAGCTATGCTTGTTGAATCTGTACGATGACAAGCGAAACACATTTCTTGTAGGTGTCTTGTTTAATGGCTGCTTTTCGTAAGGGGCACATCAAAGTGGTTAAATGGATGGTAAATCACGTTACTCAGTTTCCCAGTGATCAAGAAATGACAAGGTATATAGCGACCGTCAGTGACAAAGAACTTTTAGAAAAATGCCAAGAGTGTGTAAAAGTTATTCGAGCTGCGAAAGAGACTCAAGCCGCAAAGGCGAATAAAAATGCGACTATATTATTGGAGGAACTCGATATGGAGAAGACCAGGGAGGAATCGAAAAAAGCAGCTGCCGCTCGTAGACGAGAACGAAAGAAGAAAAAGAAACTCGAAAAGAAAGAAGAGAAACGAAAATTGCATGAGGAATACAAGAAAAGTGAAGGAACTTACGAGGACAAGGAGGAAAGCGGAAAGAAGTCAGGCGACGAAGAATGCGACAGGGCGGACGATAGCGAACATGAAACTGGCGACGGTTGCGAAAGAATGGATAGCATGCCATCGCCAGTTAATAGAAGCCCTGAGGGACCTGACAGAGAGGAAGGCGACAGTGGAATCGATGCAAACAGTCAAGGCAGCTGTAGTAGCAACGATGTCAAAGCTAGAGAAAAAAAGAAAGAGAAGAAAAAAAAGAAAACAAACAGTCCTAGCAATAACGAAAAGGATACGTCTCCCCAAAGATCGCCCAAGTCCGTGATCGCTCAAAGCGCTTCTTTGTCTCAAAGTTCCATTACGCCAACCAAATCTCAAACCAATACCTCTGAGAAGTAAGTTGGAACAATTATAATAAAGGGTGGGTATCGAGAATGGCAGTTTCCTATTTGCATTAATAATATTTATGATTTTCATAAAATATATCTATATATCATACATTTTGAAACAAATAATTAATGCATAACTATTACGCAATCATTATCGATACTCATCCTTTACAGATGACACATCCTTTACAGACGTTTGTGCAACGATCTTAATTTTTAGGAGAACCATGACTAATGTCACCAACGGAGTATCCGTGCCCACCACTTCTATTACGGCGAGCACCAGATCCTCGACTGTTAATTGTGGTGAACGTAAATTAAAAGGTCAACTGGTGTTTGAGTCTTCGAGACATCCAGCTGATAGGGAAGATTTCGAAGCAACCGGAAACGAAACGTATATGCCTGGCAAAGGCAAGAAATCTTACACTAATCAATACGATGGAGACGCATTGAACACTTCTACCAAGTTGAACACTACAACTAGTCCCAAGCAGGGTGGCAAGCGCGAAGAAGGTTGGAAGGAAGTTGTGCGAAAGTAAGAAATTGCAATTTTATTTTATAATATATTCTTTCTTTCTTTTCTTTTTTTAATTCTTTTGTATATTTATTACGTTTTGGTCTAATGGTAAACAAATTGATAAATAAACAAAATAAAAACCCTTCTGAAATAGGGGGCAATCCGATGATTCGGGGAGATTTATGAATTCACCATTCCGTTCGAAGAAAGTTTCTGTTCCACCGAATGCTATTAGTCGGGTCATTGGGAGAGGTGGCAGTAATATAAATGCTATTAGAGGCGCAACAGGAGCGCATATCGAAGTAGAGAAACAAAGCAAATGTCAAGGCGAACGAATCATTACTATCAAGTATGTGCTCGATCGTTTCATTCTTTCTCGAATAACTCAAATAAATCACATTCCTCTTGTATTGTTATTTTCAGAGGGTCATCCGACGCGACAAAACAGGCTCATACGTTAATAGCAGCTCTTATTAAAGATCCGGACGTTGATATATTGCAAATGCTTCCGAAATCGAAACTAACAGTCGTCACGACTTCCTCTTGGGATAAGACCATTTCTACCGTAGCCGTAAGATCGAATAAAATAAATAAATAAATTGCTGAGATTTTAACACGGTGAATCTGTTTTGTAACCAAACATATGTTTTTTCATTTTAGTCGAGTAAAGCAAAGTTGGGTCCTGTAAGTAAACCACCTAGTCTAACGTCAAATTCCAATAGTACGCAAATTAATAAATCTAGTTACCCGTCGGGAGTTTCCACCGTCAATCAGTTGATTCCACTCCGATCGTCGTCTACCATTAAACTTGCTGGAGCATTTCCCACACCCCTGCCACGTGCAACCGCACCTAGACTCGTCGCTGCAGGTAGTGTATAATATACATCTCCTATATATTCCACTACTTTTTATAAATAATAGAATAAAATTTCGATTGCCTATAACACTTGTTTGTACGTAGCTGAAAAACGAGCTCAAGCTGTAGCCGCTCAAATGGCTTCGTCATCGAACACGAAGACGACGATGTCGTACACCAGCGCGATCATGACCGCTGGAAGAGCAACAAAAATCGTGACGACGAGCACCACGCAAACGTTCGCAGCGAAATTGTCCGAAATCACTGCCAACAGCCATACATCGACCACTGTGATGCAGTCCACGCATACCACGGTGAACAAACAAAAGTCGTTGCAAGCGAACACTGTTACCGTGATGTCAGCTACGGCTGCCGCAACGGCCCAGACCTCGTCTCAGCAGCCCATAGTCAGTACATCGCCGAAACACTGCCGACCACTGCCTACCTTGTCTGCCCCGCCAACAATGGTCTCGCATTACACTGGAAAATCTACTTACTCTCCCGGCTCGAACGCCGCGATATCGCCAGCAACGAGCACAGCGATCTCGTATTGTCCAGAGAGTTTGAACACCTCGACCTGCTCGAATTCGGTTCGAGTCAGCCCGTCGCCGCCAATTGTGTCGCAGTGTCAGCAGTTGCAACAGCAGCAGCAGCAGCAGCAGCAGCAGCAGCAGCAGCAACAACAACAACACCATCAACATCAGCAACAGCAACAGCAACAGCAACAGCAAGTACGGAGCTCGACGCCAATCGCGTCTACGATTCAAGAACAACAACACCAACAGCAACAGCAGCAGCAACAGCAGCAGCAGCAGCAGCAGCAGCAGCAATCGAACAACACGCCTCTCGAATATTCCTTGTTCAACGACACCTTCACGAAAGTTACCCAACAGTCGATGTGGGGCGGTCGAGAAAACGATTCTCAGAAGGGAATGAACTTTGCGACGGTAGCTGGAGGTGGAGTCTCCGTGAACACGTCGGGCTCGTCATCGTCCAAATTCATTGATAGCGTGCCTCCTCAGGTTAGTATCGATTCTATAATGTATTCTGAGGAGCTGAAAAAATTGCTCCTGCGTAGAATTCTGATTCTCTAAGATATCAACAAGTAAGTATTGTACAATATGTATATTGTTTCAATTTTTTACGTATATCCAAACAGGTGGATGCATCAAAAGCTCCTGGATATCGAGGAACAACAATGTGCTCTCCAGTCTCGAGCAAGTCGAACAACACCACTAACACAAACGCGAACAATATGGGCAGCGTTGCGTCGTCGAACACAGGCCACAGTCCCATCCAGCCACCTCAATTCCAATCTTCTGGAAATTACAACGAGCATTCTCTCTCGAACAAGCCACCAGGTAGCCTAGCCGTGGCGCGACCGGTAATGCCTCAGCAAAACATGGAAATGGGGGCAGCTATGGGTGCGCAATTTAGCAGGCCAGTATTTCAAGGCGAATTGACATCGCGTAACGCCACGACGCATCAGCCGCACGTCATACCCTCTACGTCACAGCCAACGTTAGACGTGGGTTTGTTTAAAGCGAATAACGTCGGTTACGAACACCCGAACGTGAATTCCAGCTTACTAAAGATGGTGCCGAACGAAGGACAGGGTCACCCTCTTCTTCCCTTTCACCCCCATATGCAAAATTTCACCCAAACAATAGCAGCGCCATCCGCCTCGGTAAATACTACCGTCAGTATGTCGAGGTTAAATCCCAGAGCACCAGACTTTTCTAGCTCGCTGCATTTGAACAGCAAACCACAGGTGACGATGTTCAACGCCGGATCAGCGGCTGGAATACATCCAAACATGTTCGCGACGGTACCGCCACCACCTCCGTCCGCGATTCAATCCAACAATTTAGCTATGCTCGGCAACTTTCCCTTGGGAAAGTATCAAGCGCCATCACGAGCCACCCCTAACACTGGTATCTCCACCAACGGGCAAACGCGTTGGCCATTCGCTCCACCGCACAACAATTACCCACCTCACCAAGATCCCATGATGGGTCAAATAGGCTTCTCCAATCATTTGGCGAGTATAACCGCGCAACCTGGTAGCATCGATTTGATCACCAACTTGGAGAACGGCGGTTCGCCGGCAATATCACCATCCTCGCCGGCGGCGCACGTGGTTCAGGAGTTGGGTCAACTGAAGATAGAGGATCGCAAAGTGCCACGACCGATCGGTACGGAGAGAGCGTGGAAGAATTACGCTACGGCGGGCATGGGGCCTGGTGGAGACGCCGATTCCATCAATTGGATGCTGAATAACGAGAAACTGGTTGGATCGTGGGCAAACCTGGGGCCAGGCATCGACAGGCATCAGGTGTTTAGATCCAACGCTGCTTACAATCGTATATCCAATGTCGACGCGGAACTACACCAGATGATGGAATCCTCCTTTCAGGTATGCACTTCTTGTCGTTATGTTTCTCTCTACTAATCATCTGTACCTTACATTCACTACTACATATCACATATGTGTGATTCTTTTGAAATACCAACATTCCATCAAGCAAGTGTAATAGTACAAAGTGTCAGTTTCACAGTTAAAATAATCTTTGTAATCTTTGGTGATATGTAATAACTCCCGCAACTTGTTCGTGTTCTTCTGGAATACAAATTAATATATCTATGGAAACACGGTATAAATATGATAGATTGACAATTATGTTCGACTTAGGGTCACGTGGACACTCAACAACAACCGTTCCCTAACGGAAGCGCCGCAGCTCTGTCGCTAATGCCAGGATTGACGTTACTACCGGGACAGTTTGGAACGCCTGCGTTGACGGAAATCCCTCCAAACGAGCAGAACAAAATGGATCCACCCGCGTGGGGAATACCAGACGGTGTTCAAGATAAGCAACATCCGGTAAGTTGCATATTAGTCCGCTAACGAAAAGGTCTCGTTATGCAGAATCTATATCTGACATTTGTTCATTCTCTACACTGTAAGGACACCATTGGCGCGACTAATTTCTCCCTAAAATTCTCCAATTACCTCAAAAGTTACCTACGTGAAACTTTCCTCCTCGGTTTCTTTGAAACGTTCACGTGGATCATTTAACAATTTGATTGCAGGCATGGAATAAATGGACCCATTAAAAAGGAAGAAACTTTGCGAAAAGTAACACACTTGGCTTCTTTACCCGAGCGATACGAAATAGAACCTGGAACTCAAAGTAGCGAATAGATGGAACTGGAATACGAAGCGTTGTTTCTAGCCACTTGAATTACTATCCTAATTATATTCATTAAAACACAAATTCGATATTATTTGTCATGCTAGGTGATAAGGCGGTAAATCCTTACTACAACTTATTGCTATTATCTAGTATAATTACGCGATCCAAATGATTACCGGACATGACATAAACAGAGTTCAACGAAACAAAAAAAAAAAGAAAACATAGAACGGCAGAGCAGAACGGAGCAAAAATATTTGAATCGTTGGTCTCTCTGGGTTCGTCTTTTGTCTAACCTCGGACACGCTGCTTCTGTGTACACCCAGGACCGTAACTCGAGGTCGACGATATCATAACTCGACTCAATGAAATGTTGACGACAGTTTATCAGACTTCTTCCTATCTTAATCGTTGCCGGATCGATTTGTCCCATTTACGAGAATTCAAATCTTAACGGTATTCGCTAGGCATTCGTGATAATAAATTCAAATACGCATACTACGTCGGCTTTAGCTTCACCCCCTTAGTATAGTAGTTCACTCGAATTAGAATTCCTCGCAACCTTGTTTTTAACCCACATATTTCGCGTATCGAATTGAAAAAAAAAAAAAGAAACGAATACTTTGTTTCAATTACGTACGCGAATTAGACACGAGAAGGCTTCGATTCGCCACATGGATAACCACCTCGAGTGTTAAATAGTACGTAACAACATTCAACAACAACAACAACAACAACAACAACAACAATAACAGGAATGAGTATATTATCGTAACGGAAGAAACAACTTTTGTGTTCGATGAAGGGTCGAAGGAGATTACGGAAAAAAAGAAGGACATGGGGAAAATCGTTGAGACCCGGAAACCTCGTCGATTCCTCCTTCGCATTTTCGTGCGTCGTTTTTTCTCCCAGATCAAAATATTTCTACGTTTCTTCGTGCTGGAACTCTCCAGTTCCAAATTGCATAGATCGTCGACATCCTTATGTCGACGGTGATCCCATTGGAACGCGTAGAGAAATCAAATGTCTCGTATACGATTCGTGAAAACTCGATTGCGACGACTACGCATGAAAATTCTTTTGCTCGACGAGATACTACTCTTTCTCGCTTCTGGCGTTCTCCTACTTTTCTCTTCGTTCTCGTCTTTCGTTGAAATTCACCGAACGCAAAAGACGCGGATACATTCATTGTCCACGTTGTTTGGAGGGTGGGTGGGTGGGTGGGGGGGGGGGGGGGCGAGACAGAAACGGAAAGAAAGAGGAAAGAAGTTTAAAGACACTCGCATAAAATACGAGAAACACACATGGTTGCTTCTCGGACGAAACAACACGACCAGGCTTTGAACATCGTTTGAATTATATGATCTAAAAATGAATAGAAAGAAGAAAAAAAAACATGTTGGCACGAATTAACGCGCGCGCTGTACTAATAATACATTAAATATTATGTATACCGAATCCTATTCGATCAATGAATATTGTTCATTGTTAAACAGGTAGTGGGCCGCCGACACGTAAATATAACTCCGTGCGTCCCTAGCAACAGTGCTATTATAATACTATTATTGCTGTGGTGGTAATAATGTTTATTATATTATATTATGGTTATTATTACACAAGACGTAATTATAGGAAATGGAAGGTAAATAGAAAAAAAACGTCACCTGCTGTTTCGGCTGGACTAGTACGATATAATTAAATATTCTAGATAAACACTCGATATACATATATAAGAAAAAAAAAATGTTCATTTCGATTGGACATTTGAAAATCTTTCTTGGCGGGGATTTCGACAAGTGTTCAATACACATAGCGACGATACTGTAATTGAAACGGTCCCCTACGCGTAAGTTTCGATGAAGCTCGTGGAAATTGTACTAGAGCTTTTGATCTATTATTCCAGGGAGCGCTTCAATTATTCTCTAAGATACGTTGTTATAATTTAAAGCCTATTTTCAAATTTGATTTATGATAATTCCGATATACAACACAAAACTATTATATGACATACAACAATAAAGCAAATAAATGAATAAATAAATAAACACAAGTTCCGTTTGTTACTTGATTTATTCACAATTACTACACGACGATGAACGTATGTTTATGAACTGTTTGTTACTCTTCTACCAAAAGAACAAGAAGACGACTAATTTTATTTCTAGGAAAGCGAGGGAGGAAGATTAGGAGAAAGGTTTAGAGATTCGAATAGCTTGGAAGGATCAATTGCTTAGAGTTAATCCTGAGGAACCATTCTATAAGTTTTAATTAAGATATTAAATAGTTGATCAATTGATAAACATAACTTTGCATACCACTTTGACGCTCTTAAGGCTCAATATAATTCTATTTTAAGCAAGCAATATTTTATTATAAATCAATAAAGAATCAAAACATTAAAATCATCCTTTCTTGTAATAATGCCTCCTAACAATTGTAAATTGGGGGCTCCAATAGTTATAAATCGACGCCTAACCATATTAGTTATTTTTCGTTTATTTTATTAGTTTATAGTTTATATGATGTAAAATCTGTAACAAGGGCAAACAAGAAAATCATTATGGAGTATATACAACTCTGCCTATGACCTCGTCTAATAAGACCAACTACTGTTGACTACTGTCACGCGACGACGTGACCCTCGACAGAAGTCGAGGTAAAATGCAACATCCCGAATACATGTAATATAAAGTATACGAGTTACTAATGAATAATGATTAAAGTTTAGCTCTAAAAATACATATTAAAATATGTAATATTTTATACAATGATGTTGGTAGTACTGATATTTTCGCTCGAATGAGTAGCCCTCTAGCAGTCAGAAGGTTAAACTAATTTTCGGAGTTTGGTCAGCGCCTCTTATTACTGCTAGATGGCGCCATTTACCAATATTAGACGTTTAGTTCAGCTATTCACCGCCAGACGCCGCTATTTACCAAAACCTGGTAAATTTAGTTCGGGTAGTTGACCGCTAAATGGCTATAGTAGCATTTGTTGCAACGCAACGTAAACTTGCTGGCATACGTCATATATATTATATACTGATACATCGCAATTAATAGAAATTTCGTACAAGCACGTAGTAGAACCCATCACTTCAAATTCATCAAAAAGTCTAAAATTTACTACTACTTGTTAATATTGAATTGCGTATAACCGCAGAGAACAATTCGAATAAATTCTACAAACTTCGTGTCTTCGTGACGAGTTTGATCTACAAGTTTTTCAACACTTCTTTATACATTTATGAACGATTTAAAATATTGAAAATAAAGTCATTATTGCTGTAAGTGGAATAACAAAGAGAGAAGAAAGATTAACGAACCACTGTTATCATAGAAAATGTTTAATTTAGGAGATAAGCTTACATATTAATAATACCAAAGAAACAGAAAACTTATAACGTCTGAAATAGAGAACATTTTCATAACATCCATTACATTAAATAACAAATTATAAAAAAAATGAAGAGCGTCTGCACCTCGTTCTTTCGTAATGGCTGAACAATGAAGATGTCTCCCGTTTGGAAAACTGTAATAATTGCATTTTGGTCGACGCGTGAATTAAATGAATGCGTTAGTGTCGAAGTGCAAAAAAAAAAAAAAAAGAAAAACAAAGTAGGAAATATGTGAACAGGATTCGGCGAGATTCAATGTTCAGCCGAAACGACAGAAATACACGTTTCATTATACAGTAAAAATAATAAATATTTACATATGACGCATTTATACAAAAAGTCAGTACCGTCGGAAAAAAAGTTGGCATGATTGTCAAATCTTTCCAAGTTACTGCTTCTCTCTGAATCGACTGTGCGCGGGATACGCTTGCATACTGTGTGTACAGAAGCAACACGGCGTTATTATAAAAAACTTGTACGTCTAACGTTTAATATATCTATCGTCGTCTAATCAAGGAGCAAATACAGTTTGAAGCGTTTCTTTTTTAAATAAATACTATTCGTTTAAGTAGTCGAAAAGTAAGTAAATGCTTAAGTAGAACTTTGAATGGATTTTACGTTAAATCCAACAATATAGTTCACATTCGCGGTTATCGTATACTTGAGAAAAATATCTATGTATGTATAACGCATATTTTTTCACACCTTTAGTCGATCAACAGAGAGAAAGAGAAAGAGAGTTTCGATTGATTTGAAAACTTTTTTGGAACGCCGATTAAAACCAACTTTTTTAATACATTTTACATGTACACGTACCGTTTACGCGAATATCTTTGCATACATGCGTGTAATATACGACACCTATGTACGTATAGTATGCAATATATTTTATATTTATTCGTTCTTCCATTCACTCACTCGCATATCTATTTATCTATCTATCTATCTATATATATATATCTATTTATATATCTACCTATCTATCTATCTCTCTATTACTTATCTATATAGACCTCAAATAAATAAAGACAAAATGGAGGCTTTAAAAGATAAGACCTAAACTGTATCATTTGCGAAACAATGATAAATAAAAGCCATCTGTACATAGCGAAAAATAAATCTTCTAAATCTTATAAAACTGACTGTATCCGTGAGGAACCCAAAATTACTATATTTTTGTCTCCTTCTCTTCGGGCCTCAAACGAGTCCTCTGCATTCTTTCTCTCTCTTTAATCGTTCAGGACGTTTCAACAGAGTTTCACTTTTTCCTATTGTTTCTCCGTTATTTTTTCGTTTACATGGCCCTGCTAATGAAAAATAAAACTTCGTGCCATGTATTGGAAATATGTATGTATGTATGTATGTATGTATGCATATATATATACACACAGATCAGAAACGTTGAGTTATTTTTTATGGTGGTCTGTTTTATAATCTCGTTCGCTTCGTCGCGTTCACCATATCTATTCGTGTTTATCGTTTAGATGCGTATGCATACAATCATGTATGTACATGCACATCCTACACATCGACGCGCAAAAGTGTAGTAAACAATTATCATGCTAATAATTATAACAAATTTTTCACACAACCGTTTCGTTCCTTACAAATATTCGCGACGACTACATGTATTCAACATGATCGTCGCTGATGCTCCTAGGTTTCTCGCGTTTAATCCTGTACGTTTACTAATCTACCGTTCTCTCGGTTCATATAAAAATAACACGCAATGCCAAGCTATCCAACATTGCTTTGTACATTCGCCCGTGCTCCAATGAAAAGAAATTGAAACCTAACGAATCTAAAAACATTCAGTGCGAAACCATTGCGACTAATTCTGCGTTCTGGTAATGAAATCTATCGCTAAAAACTTAAAACTATGGTCTACAGACTGTTCGTCGTGTTCGTCATCGTCACCTCGATCAAACTATTTTCATCGTTTTACGATACACGGAACAAGCATCACTTACTACTCTTGAAAATGCAATTAAACACGTATCCGTGCAGTACGTACTTGGATATACGTTCGTTCATTCAATGCTGCGCCGAACGCACCCATACACGTGATGTTTCAGCGATGATGGTACAATTGGGCAGCGAGTGACGATTCCTTGTGAGAAAATAAGTCGAAGATACTCTTTACTTTCAAAAAAATCCAGTTTAAACATTGGTAGAGTGTAATTATACTAACTGTAAGTTTATTAGACTTGTCCACTGCCCGATTTTATCACCACTGTCGGAACATCCTGTATATTTTAAGAAAGTTTTATAACAGAATTAATACTTTCTGTCCGTGTTTCCTTACGTTACCAAAGAAAATACTTAAAAATACACGATTCTCGATTATCTACGATTTTCTTTTACCTTCCAATTTACACAATAATTTACAAAACATAAATAATTATTAGTGACAAGCAATTTTGTAGTAGTAGATGTAACAGTGAAAGGGACAACTATAGTCGTAGTACTAATTACAGCGGCACAGTAGGATGCAACAACGATTGGTAAAACTTGTACTAGTATTGAAAGTCGACACTAATTAATCTTGTAATTTTCGCGTTTTTTTTATACAGTTTCTTTCTTGCTCTAAGAGAAATGTTTCAACTCGTTACTTTCTCTTGGGACGATCTGTTAAATGCTTGATTTTTTCTTCTCTATAAAAATCAACGTTACACGTATGTGTCTGTAAAATATTAAGAAGACAAAATCACTTTTCATCATGCGAATTCTCGTTTCTTGTTCGATTACGTTACACGCGCAATCTATCTACGTTTTCTTCGAGACTTCCGTGATATTTCTAAATTTCTTCTTTCTCTACAATTGCACGATACTTTGAACAACTAATCTACTTCTTTCGATCAATTATTTACAAGTTACGATAAAATTATTTTTTTCTTCTAACGTCGTTTCTTTTTTACGTACGAACGAATAGGGAGGGCACCGTCGTCTGGTGTAAATGCTCGCTCATAAAACACGCTACATTAGTCTATGATAACCGATCAACGAAAAGATGGACATATCGTATGCGAATTTGAATCATGGATCGGTTTTATAACCTCTTTCGCTACTAACAATGACTGACGAAAGTAAATAGATTCTACGCTTCTATCTCGTAACGAATGCTTACTTTATAATAGCGATCATTTCTTAAATATCGAATGTTTCTTTCGAAAATTGTCGTTCTGTGGACATTTTCACGGGGAAACGATTTTTTCCAATTTATTGAGGTTCTCGCGTTACATGCCTGGAGGGCCCATCACTGATACGCATCTCTTAAGTACTTGCATTTCATTACGTAAACCGATTCGATGAATATACTATTCAATTTATGCTTTCTGAAAATGTAAATGAAAAGATGCAGAACTTGTTGCTTTCTTTTACGTTAAGATATAACTTGAAAATGTATTTGAAAAAAAAAAAAAAAGTATGAATCAATGTTACCTTTACTGTAGCTACGTAACAGAAAATTATGGTAAGTTCGAATGTCTTGTGCTTTGTAACAAAACGCGTTGCTTGTTCGAGAAATCGTGAAACAGCTCTCTCTCTCTCTCTCTCTCTCTCTCTCTCTCTCTCTCTCTCTCGCTACGAGAGCAGATCCTATTCGAAGAACATAAGCCTCGTAGGAAAGCAAACGTACGGAACGTTTGCACGATAGCGCGTACACGCGTGTAACGTATGTACAACTGGTAGAATTGCACTCTTTGCCAATTGTTCATAGTTTCTTTCCTCGAACATTCAAGTTCGATGAAGGTAACAAGGATCAGGATTGTCACTTCTTAAATACAGATCTCCATTAACCTTGTGCACCACTGTAAAGATGACTCGTTGTCCACTTTACCTCCTCACCCTCCGTATTGGTATCAGCTTTGATGTTTATACTTTCCAACAACTTATCACCCTTACCTGTAAACAATTGTTTACTATGAAACTACATTCATCTATTTGACAAACATTTAACAAACATTCTCGTTTCGAGGCTTACCTATTTCTTCCTTTTTGCACTCTTTATTCGTTTCTCCTTGTTGATTATCCTCCTCCTCGTCTTCGTCTTCCTCCTCTTCCTCCTCCTCTTCCTCCTCCTCTTCAACCGCAGACGAGGAATCACTGTCGCTCTCCGAGCTTTCGGAATTAATCGAAAGAGAACACTGATCGTAATCCTCAGGGTCTGAATATATTTCTGCCCCAGGGAAAATATACTTTCCAGGTGTTAATTGGTAATACGTGTTTTCTGTTGGGGAAATAATAGTTTCAATATGATTGTAACATAAGAGTAACATAATCCTTTATCGAAATATTTTGCATACCTGGTAACCTCGTAGCGATACTTTCTCGTATTTTCGGCTGCCAACAGTGCCTCTCCATTCTATCATTTTTGAACTCGTCTTTATCGTTCTTCCCCTCTCGACTGTCGACACTGTTACAGCTATCGCCTATTCCAGAATCCAAGGCGGAATCGATCGACGCTTGTCGCGGTTTGAAATTAATTTTATCAATTCCAGTGGTGGGTACCGGCGCGTGATCATCGTTCATACTCGATGCCACCGTGTTCTCCATACAACGATTGGATTTTAACGACGAATCTAACATTGTACCTTCCGAAGAGAATTCTACTATCCTTGGAAATACTTGACACTCTTCTAAATTGTAAACTTTTCCATTGTCCTTCGAAGTAGATTCCACCGACACGACGTGAATTTTATAATCAGTCGAGCAATCGGAATTCTCAGTTATCGAGGAGGACAAGTTAAAGTCTAACACGGAACTGCTGCCACAGTTCATTCTTTTTGGACTACTCTCAGCACTTGACTCGGCCAGTCTTCTCTTAGGACTGTCTCCCAACAGACTGAATCTCTCCTCTCTATTATTCGTGTGATCGTTACGGTAAGGTGAAACGCACATGTTTATACTGTCCGTGCATTGTTGGATACCGCTGTTGTTATTGATCATAAGACTGTCTTGACTTTCGACGGAGCACGAGTCGTGCGGTTTAAAATCAGTCTCGGCACTATCTCGTGTTAACACAGTGTTCGTTGTGGTGTCCTGGCTTTGCTCCCATGTGTCGTCTGACATGTAACGTACGGGCAGAAGTTGGGTTGCTTCTTTGAGAACTGTGTCGTTCCAACATACTTCCTTGTAACTGTCTCCCATTCTGCAGAAAAGGAAATATGTAAACGTAACGATACATAGATATAGTGCAGCACATCTTCTTTCTAGTTTCTTAAGCTTATTACTTACAACTGACACAGCTGGTTTATAACGACGTCACCGTCTCCCAACAGTTCGACGTCGAACTTGAGATGCGGCAACGATTCGCGATTAATTAAAATCTGTGGAACATGAGACGGAATAGAGGAAGGAATTAACGCTACAGGGCGGACTTTCAAGGATGATCCGATTACGATTAAGAGATCACAGTCGTCTTTGTCTTTGGACATCGCATCGTGAAAAACATCTGGTAGTCCCTCGCCAAAGAAAACGATATCTGGCTTCATTATGCCCTGCGTCACCAAATCTGTAAATTAGAAAGATTCCTCGTGAAAACTCCTCTTTTGGTACGCTTCTCCGTTGGCCGTAGCAGATTGCGCTTTCCGTTTTACTCGATCGCGAACACATCATGTTCTATTTATTTCGAAAGAATGAACGTCGAATCGTAAACTGTACCCCGCAAATCTGGCTAAACAGCACGCACGGGTAACATGATGCAACTTTTATTAAGTTTACCTTATGCGCTTATAAACAAGCCAAGGTTTTACTCGTAGTTACGATTGATGTATCGACTTATGCGTAGATCAGAGTAAATGGCAACATCGTTTAGCGAAGACGTATTCCGCAAAGAGTAGATAATTGTTCTCTCATGGCCACCGACTCGCGACGCGCTACAGGAAAGACTAATAGCAAAAACTATCACTAGGTAGCTGACGCTTCACAGCATAGAAATTGGCAAGACATTATAAAAAACTACAATAAAAATGACAACAGCATAAGCAATCGGTACGATATTATTTGTTTATAATTACCTCTGTAACTCTCGTTAGGGTTAATCTCCGATATGGGTGGCAAAGCGTTAATTCTGCACTTTGGACACACTGGTATCCTCTGAGCAAAAATGTCCTCCCTGATATCGTCAGCTTTTACTTGGTATTTACACCTCGTACACGATGCAGTGGCAAAGGAGCCTTGAACATTAAATGTATTTGTAATAAACAAACGTTTGTCACATAGTACACAGGACCTTGTTTTTATGTGGATACTCACCATGGCATTCGATCACGTTTTCGATGCCTGCTACTTGTTCGAGGGTGTCGATGTTTTGCGAATAATTTCTTAAAAGCTTCTTCTGCTTATCGAGCATTTTAATAAACCTATGACAAGGACTTGGCTTAAATTGTCCAGGATAAATTTCTCGTGCGAATTTGTAAAACGGTCTCGGGTCTTGACCAAAGTAATTAATATCAAACATAGCCTGAAAAAGAAAACAAATATATTTTTAAGAAGCTAAGCAAAATTGATGACAACTCAAAAATTAAACACAAGTGCTTCGTTTAACTCGTTGTACCTGTGGATCGGGTAAGTCGGGAAAATCTTGAGCCAGCCTAGAATAAATACCGTCTCTACTTCTGAAGTCAGGAATACCACAACTGACACTCACGCCCGCTCCAGTTAAGACTATAATTTTTTTACTATTACGTATTAATCTGACCACGTCCGACAAAGTATTTATATGCCTCAACTTCTGTCGGCGGGGTGGTTCAGACATCACATTTACTATAATCTGAAACATGTATAGATAGAATGTTAAATTAGTATCTATAAAAATTATATATCGCGATATAAAATTGATAAGAGTTTGTTGTCTCGCACCTTCCAAAGAGTCAGGTCGTCGACCTGCTCTGGAATCTGTGTGGAATCCATAAGGAGATGGTGTAAAAGTTCTCGAGGGTCAGCACCTATCAACATTTGTTTCTGAACCCACGAGGATGCATTCCTCCATTGATGATTCACTTCACCTTCCCCAGAAAAGTCGGACAGGCCTGATAAATCTGACAAATTTGAAACTGTCGAGGACACTTCGTCCTTCTCGTCTGCAGTATCGATCCTAAAATGGTGTACCCATTGCGATGAAGTTATTTATTCTGATTAATAAAGTTTAAGATATATTCATTCTAAAATAAGAATAAAAATTATTGTTGAAGATGAAACTTACGGACAACCGGTATCGTCGCTAGTGGAATCGATTCTAGATGGAGTAGTCGTTAAATTTGTAGCATCTGGAGAAACTGAAGTTGATTTTGATTCGTCGCTTAATTCATTGAACCCGCTATCTCCTCCGTATGTCTCTGGAACAGCATTCAACGGTTATTTAAGTTCTTTATCGGTTAAATAATAAAAGATTGAATGTTTATTAATCAACATTGAAATTCGTACTTTTTGAACAGAATTCTAGAAAATATCAGAGGCACATTTCACTTTTATCGAATGAAAAATTTATTTGTACAAACATATTCGTATTGACAATATTCTATTCAAAGATAATACGTGGTATAAAGATTAAAATTTTCGAAAGTGGCGGGATGGGATTAATGCGCATCAAAAACAGGTACCCTGCCCAACGCAGTGGAAATCGTGCCATCTGTGAGCGTCCATTGAATGTAGCGCTTCGTATTGTACTGTCAGTACTTTTTCTATTTTCCCGACGTTTTCATATAAACGCTTATTCTTGACTAAGAATTAAGCCTAAAAGTATTTCGATGGAAATGAATTAAATAAGAATTTTATTCCGCGTCACGAATCCAATTTCACCTACGCTGTAGCCGTAATTTCGATCAGATTAAAAACGAATCGCGCAAAACAGGATTTACGACGTACTTTTATAGAAACTGTCATGGCGGCTCTGGTCTCGCGTCGACAACGAACAATTCGAACAAACGATACGATCACGAATGGACGCCTTCTTACCGCCATCTTGCAAACCCGCAAATTTCATTAATGAATCGACCATATTTTTGTTGAAATACCTTCGAGATCCTCGTTAGGGGTGTCACGCGACGTCTCACAATGTTGGAAATCCAGTTTCGTAGCGCTGGCGCCGATGTAACCGTTGCCGTCGACTTTTCGTCGTTTTGCAGGGGACGAATATTCTGGCAGCTCCGAGCTCGACGCCATTTTCGACAGCAATGCAATGCATAGTTTGATGCGCGTCCGTTGCCACAACAGAGGTCGCCTTTGTCCTTAATGCTCTTTTCCCCTCCACTTTTAGGGTTAGCGGAATTGGATGACATCGACACACGATATGAAAGTTTCACGAACGGAAAAGGAGATCAATATTCGCCAACTGTTTTATCTTGATTTTTCTTTCTATTTTCTTTCTTCGAAAAGATTCACAAGCTTGCACTAGAACACAACAATGAAATGTTATCTTTCGTTGGAAATACAAATCGCAACTTATGTACTCTTATTGTTAGCGCAAACGAGAACTCTCCATGTATGTAGAACTTTCACTTTTTAACTAGCTTCTACCCAGACGTGCTGTTTAATATACGGAAGTCAATAATGTAGAATTTTAAAAGATATTTATGGTTGAATAGTAGCCGCTTGTTTATTTACTACATGATGAGTTTCCTCGACGCTTGTGGATATATATATATATGTTTATGTAGGATGTAGGCTGGTTGGCGCTTGCTCTTTAACGTTGTGCATTTTTACCATAACTTTGAGCCTTTTTTTTCCTTTTTTTTTTTTTTTTAATATTTAAATGTATAACTTGCATACAAATCGTAAAATACATTTTTTTACCATTATTGTATTGGAATTAATACTGTTGTGGTTAATAAACTTGAATACCTATCGTAAAGGTACACTGACAGTATAACAATTGCACACGCGAATCCTTTACTTTTTCCACTGTTATATTTTTTATACTTCGTATATTTCTAATACTATTTACAGTAAACATAGACTAATGCAACGGACCAAGTTTGTCGTGTTACTAGTACATATTTTCGCGTGGCAACAGTACAAACTAAAGCAAAGTCCTATTCTCAGCATGTTCAGAGTCTAGATCTTAATCAATGTTTGGACTTTTCATCATTGATCGCGACTCGCGAGCACTCGCGAGCAGTAGCCAGTAGCGCAAGTGTTTATTAGAAAAGTAATCAAGAGAAATAGAATTTGAATCAGGTGGAGATTTAAAATGATAGATTTACGCGATGATAGTGCGAAAAATGTAACGAGTAGTTCGAAATATGGTAATCTAAATATACCACGTAAGTTTAAGTTCAGCGATCAATTTACTAATGTAAGAGCACGTTATTTTAGATTTTTAATTTTTCTTATATGAAACAAACTATTCAAGTATTATTAATACCATGTAGATCCCATCATCTATTAGACATTCTTTTATCGAAAGTTTATAACGTTTAAAATAAATCTCTATTTAAATAGAATGAAATCAACATGAAAATATAACCTCAATTCGTATCGTAAAGCATATATACTAACTTCGTAATCTAATAATTCTATGTTATCATCTTTTTAATGTTGAAGAATGATAAATATCTCACGTTTGTTTCTATCTCTGCATCAATAAAATTCAAGCATTTTTTTACGAAATACTTTTCGATCAATAATAAACAATTGAAAATTACTGATAGAAAAAAACTGTTACCGTTAATTTATCGCACATATAAAAATGTCATCTTCTTAAACAGTTATTTGACATTGTCTAGAATAAGCTGTCGTGTTTTCGATTTGCAAAATAGTGAAAATATATCGGTTATTTTACGTGTTTTGCACAATGAAAAATGTCTCTGAGCATCAAGGATTTAAACACTGAAATTCTTGGTAATTCGTCATCTATGTCGAGACAACCTAACTCTGATGATACATTGTTTGAGAATGGTAATTTATATGGTATTAATAGCAGTGAAAAAATCAAATTTTTAAGCACAGAGTATTTGATAAATTATTCATCTTATATATAAGGATTTCATGATATACTAGATAATATTTATATATATATATATATTGTTTAACAGTTACATCTCAACAAGGATTACAACCACTCAGTCCTTATTTAAACTTTGACCCTGCATACCTCCCACCGAGTCAACCAGAATACATATTTCCGGAGGGTGCTACGAAACAGAGAGGTCGGTTCGAATTAGCTTTTAGTCAGATCGGTGCAGCATGCATAGCAGGAGCTGGTATCGGCGGTGCGACAGGCTTTTACAGGGGCATCAAAGCAACATCGTTAGCAGGTCAAACTGGCAAGCTTAGGAGAACTCAGTATGTAATTTAAATTATTTTTACTATTTGTCTACTCCAAATAACTACATTACATTGATATATGTGTCACAAAAATGTTATTTTTTTTTCTACAGACTAATTAACCATGTCATGAAAAGTGGCTCGTCGTTAGCAAACACATTTGGAATAGTATCCGTGATGTACAGTGGTTTCGGTGTACTTTTGTCTTGGGCAAGAGGTACAGATGACTCTTTAAATACCTTAGCAGCAGCAACAGCAACAGGAATGCTGTTTAAATCCACAAGTATATATTATTTGTATAGCTGCATATATATCTATATTGAAACGTTATTTTATAATCGCTTCATCCTTCCAGCTGGCTTGAGGAAATGCGCATTAGGCGGTTGCATCGGACTAGGAGTCGCATCTCTATATTGTATATGGAGTAATCGAGAATTTCTAACGGAGTTTAGGAATCGCAGCAGCAATCCAGCGTAAGATTGTGCGTTTCGACTTTTACTGTACGCCATGCGAAAGCATGCGCGAAAAATAAACTGTTTTAGATCGGAACATGTTTTCTTGAATGCTCACGCACTTTTTCATTTTGTTTTTTTTTTTTCCAGATCGAAGCGAGATCTCAACGGATACCAAACCACTAGACATTCGCAACGAATTCTACTTGTATTATACATAGGAGACCTCCTTGGACGATACTATAGAATAAACAATTTATCGAAATATGCATAGCTAGTTTGTAATATAAATAAAGAAAATTTTGCGCAACAATATCTCTATGTGTTTTTACATACATTAAATTGATTAGATATCTTTCCATCCACGTTTCTAGGGTTAGAACTGTACGTGTGTCACTAGCACAAACAGGATGCACAGTTTGCGGCACCTGGATTATTATTGTGTCAGTAACGCACGTTAATCTTATCTAAGTTTATCTTCCTGCCGTTAACCATTCTCGCGTTTCATCACAACGACACAGCTTGTACAGGTTTTGATCTGACGCATATCGAAGAAAAAGTAACAGATAGAAAGTGTGAAAGAGGTAACTTTCGTCCAAATTTTAAGCATTACTAATTAATGTCACGAATTGCATTTCGCCGTAGGTTCAAAGTCTTCTTTTTCTTTACATTAGCGTATGCGTCATAATATTTGTACGTACGTATGGACTGAGTAAGCAAACGATTCCGTTAATTTTAGCAAACTATTTGGAATTTCGTGTTCGTTCTCAGTGCGAAATTTTCTCCTCGCGATGGAAGAATGGCGAGCAGAGCTAACACTCGGTGCATTGTACATCTCATCAGCAATCTTCTCCGTGACGTCGTTGATCAGTCTGGTCACTGTTTGGCAGCATTGGACATGGAACCTGGACGTTTGCATCAGCATCGACTGCAGCTGCATACTGTACGGGATTAACACCTTCAGGACTTTCACGGGAGGCGAAGTGAAGTTTTGCCACTTTGGTGTTTACGGCTTGGTTCCTGCAATTTTAATTGGTTTATGTCTCGGTGGATACCACGCGTACAGATGCTGTATTAATAGAAATTTCGACGGGCCTGTGCGAGTCTACGATAATCCCAGGAGGTATGGATCATCCGAATCTTCCTCCAAGACCTCTCAAAGAGTGTGAGAGATCTAGCTCACTTTGATAGATCCTTCGCCATTCATTGTCTAGACTCTAGAGACTGAAATGGAATTCTAATTAAATCCTGTTATTCGCAGAAGCTTGAACGACGTTCCAAGAACAGTGGTAGTGAGGCCTAAGAGCAGGAGACCGTACAGACAATGGCTAGCCGCTTTGTTTCTCGCGATTTTAATGTGTTGCCTGTCGTTTGCCCACGCTGTGATAACGACGGGGGGTTACTACAAAACCTGCGAGCAGTACCGAAGAAGACTCATAGAACTCCTGAACTCGACGGGTCGCGAAGCTGAGGTATAAACTATTACCATACGTTGTCAAGTTCTCTGTAGTTATCATATTAAGGATAACGATCTTAAGATTTGTAACATAGTTCAACGTAGTCTCTAAGTAAGTGCCAAATACTGATATCCATCCCTTTCCAACAGCTGATACACGACAGACTCTCGTGCGGGGCGATCTTTGATTTCATGGATTATTTAGAACCACAACTAGCCGATTGGAGACGCGACAAACTCGTTGACACTGGCATCGCACTGCAATTGGCGATAATATTCACGTGGTTAAACGTCTGCGCTTGGATACTAGCGTTCCTTTTAAACTTTGTTATGGCGCGCAAGAGAATCTGTTGCTGCGAATGAAACGATCATCCCCTAGATTGTAATTAGGACTAAATCATTGAAGCGTTGGAATATTTCAACAGAAAAATATTCGCAAGATCAATTCTGGGAGAGATCTGAACCAAATTCTGGTTGTATTAACTAATAGACCCCGTACAATTACTCTCATGAGCGCTCTTACGCGCATATATTCTTCTTATTTACTTAAACTAAATGCATAATGGTCATACAATTATCGTATAACGATACAATTAGCTTCAGTGCTCCACACGCTTTATACACAGATAAAATCACTCGTCCATATCCCTTTTTTTTGTACACTAATGCGGTTGTCTTTTTTTTTATCTCGCTCATTTTCGTACCACCGACTTTGTATACCACGCGCATTCTACATATACATATAATTCAAACATCATCACAAAAAGCATCACATTTTGACAACCTTTTATCCGTCTCTCTGTTTTTTTTCCTTTTTGTTTTACATACGCGTAAGACATCTCCTTTTCTTCATCGGTCGAGGAAAAGAAACAAATACGAAGAATGCGTTTCATACACACACCCATACGAACATGCATACATACATACAAACATACATAGATACGCAATTATTGCAAACACGTTACTGGAAATGTTCAACAGCCAACGCAGAGAAATTCGATGTGTAGCAAAAGTTCATTAAATGCCTCAATGAGAATTCGTTTACTTGGATTAATTGTACAGCAATTTTGCTTCTCTGCGTCAACTTTTGAAGAGGATAAGAATTCTCCCGAGCCTCTTACACTTTTACGAATAACGAGAGAATACCGTTTCATCAAACGCCATCAAATAAATACTGCGATTGGTCTGGTATCAAGGGCAGTGACAAAATTTAAGTAAAACTCGAAATGCGCTTCTTTTTTTTTCTTTCGTTTTTAACATTTCCCCATAGCAAAGTTAACATATAATATATATAACAACGAGCAAGCAATGCGGAATGTGTAATGTTATTATAGTATCAGCAATACTTATCAATAAACGATGTTCTTCCTGAAACGGTATAACGTATCATTTACATACCGGAGAGTCGAAGAGAATGCCTCTGGATGGAATTCAGACTTTAGTGATGAGAATCTTTTAGAAAGGGTTACTTCGTTATTGGTCGGGCTTTCGTATGATGCGAACCAACGATAGCATTATTAATAGCGTGCTATCGTAATAAAGCAACTTGTGGGAGAAAAAGAAAAACGGATTTCTCTCGTATCGTGGACATCACGCAGAGGACATTCTTTATAGCTGCTTGCAGTACTTTGTACAAATAACACCCTTTCGAAGCACCAATCTTTTACCTTATCGATACTGCACGAACATTCTTTTCTCAGCGAATCTACGAAATACGTTGTTTCCTCTTTGTTTTCGTGCCGTCAACTTCCATAGCTACATATAGGAACTGAAATTCCAACAGAATCGTTACATTAGTAACTCTTACTCTTAATACAATTGACTCCGTTTAAATTCTAACATCCCTACATTGTATATGTATATACTGCACAATAGTAGAGAGTACAAGCTGCAAACGCTACTTAACAAAGAAAGGCACCTAATTATGTATTATACCTAATATCTACATCTTCGTTAGATAAATACGCGGTTATCGGTGCACACGCATTCGTGAACATACAATGTGTGGAATTTGTACGCGAATACATGGGATACCGATTATTTTATACGAATACTTTCATCGTATTGTCGACAATTCTCTCCGTTTCATTGTAGTTGAACTACATAAGGTGATTCTAGAAACTGGGACGTGTTAAATATTAGAAGTATTCCTTTTCTTACCGAAATTTATCAATGTTCCACAGTTTTCTGTGTTTTAATCTCTCTGTTTATAGAATTAGCTTGGTATCTAGAATCGGCTTGCATGTACATACACGTGTGTCGTGTACTTGTGCACTCGATGCATCTTTCGATATTAACGGTACGAAAGCACAGGGATATCATAGACAGAGTAGTTAAAAGTTCAGAATAGAAAGAAAACCGCGATACCCTACCTGTCTCTGTCTATTGGCCTATTCTTACATCATTTTCATGTCAACGATAAATGGTTATACTTTTAATAATTACATATGTATTTTACATTCGCGTTAATAAAAGCACAAAGATAGACGACGGGGTACCGTGAGTTTCACTTCCACTTACAGGCAGACCATCTCTGCTTTATCTATAATATCTCTATGTACGATGTACGATCATGAAAGAAAGAAAATTTGCAATTCAGTTGCGCGTACATCTACAAATTTGAAATGGTCACGCGTGTGTAGTAGTAAAGCTACCTTTTAAATACAAATTACGCGTACATATTTTCGTAATACTCGTGTGACGGATACGATTGTTAAATAAGTTGGGAAAAAAAAAAAAAAAAAAAAAGTCGAGCCAATAATTCTGCAACTTACTTTACTTTGTGACCGTATAGGTATGTCTATAGCCGCGCAATATGTATCTTTGTTTCCTCAGAAAAGACTTGGACACGCACGGTGCACTATTGGTGCGCTACACGACGTGAAAAGTTCGATCGTGTACAGTTTGCTGGAACTTTTAGTTTCCCATTTTCACAAAAACTGTTTCACTTGTAAGAACCGCTAAATCGTAGTAGTAGAAATCTACAAATTTCAAAGTACAAACGTAGCGAAAAAACTCCTGGTTGGAAAAATAGATGGACGAGCTCTTTTTTCTTTGCCTACGCTGTCTCGTTTGTTACTCCCCCCTACCCTCTCTACAACCTTAATTCGTTCAGCGAAAAAAAAGGATCCTTGGGTACTTCCTGAGCGACGCAAATCACATTTTACACGTTTGATTTTTGATTGCTTCCAACCAGACAGGTTCTCTGGCAGTTTCTGGTACTAATACTTTTTGTTCTGTATAAACGTACGCGCGGCCACACGCGATCGCTATACTTATCATTTAGGAAAGGAAACGATACGAGGAGCGGCAGCGGTCGCAGGACTTTGAAGAACCGAATCGAGGCTTTCAAGTGCAAGAGCACTTTCTTCAGGGATGATGAATCCCTCCAATATCCAGATAAATATCAATTTCAATATCAACGCTATCGCGTTATTTGACTTCTGAAGAAACTGGAATGCTATTAAACATCATAGTATCTTAGGCTTAATTAGTACCAATCATTTCTTCAAGCGAACAGTTTCGCACGCAAATTGTTATCGATTCGCGTTCCAACCATCCGCGCACGTTATCGTCGTTTCCAGTCTACATCGATGCCGTTGATTAGGTCTTAATAGTGAGTTCACGGTACCACCCCGATAACTGATCGAATACTCTCTTTGCTATTAATGTTAACTCTTCCAGCTCGTATACCCATTGACTATTCTATTCACACTATGTCTTAGCTATCTTGTCCCTACAAATTTGAGACTCGTAAGATTAGTTAGCGAGGTGGTATCGCGTCAATGTTACATTACAATACAGTCAATGTTATTTGAAACATTGGCGACGACCTACACACTAAGACGTTCAAGAAACACGAGAACTCGCTTGGAACCTGTCGAGGAATCAGTTTCGGTTCGTTGGAGAGCGTTAGATTATGCCAGTTTCTTCATACCCGTATAGATATTTTTAGTAAAGCCTTTTATCGCGTGTTCCTCTTCTCAAATGAACGGATTACTTCTCCTTTTCAAGGAACCGAATCGTTTCTCGGGTTCCCTGACCACTTCGAAGCGTGCGATGCTCTGCGGGGTTCTGATCTGCTTCTCCTCGTTCTCGTCGCTGGGGAAATCCTCGAAGCTCATGTTGCTGAAACCCGCTGCGGCGACGACGGGGCACTTTTTCGTCTTTGGTGATTTCTTGTGGCAAGTAGACTTCACCTTGTGGGCCAACAGACTCGAGGGTAAAACGTTAACGACATCCCCGTGGTTCTCGTCGATCAGATGGTACTTGGACTTCTCTTTAAATTTATCCTTCTTGTGCCTGGGCGCGTCGTCTCCGGCAACGAGTGGTTCTGGGGACATTGGCGAGACTATGTCGGGTGTGATGTCTGGTTTGGAGACGCTGTTGACCGTCTGTACGGTGATACGAGCCGTGTGTTGCATAGTTTGGATCGAGTAGGTCGTGTCTTGAGGAATGGACGTCGATCGAGCGGTGGTAGGCGACTTGTCCGCGAGTATAGCGTTCAGGGTGTCGTCGATGAAGCTGGCGATGGGTAACGGCGGCTGGGAATACGGTCTCTGCACCGAACTGGGTCTCTGTTGGTCGTTTGGCCGCAGATGGGCAAACTCGTCGAAAGGTATGGACCCGAACAGGTCCTTGGAGGTCTTTCCTACGTCTTCCTCTACTCCACTAAAATTTGAATTAACAGCAGGGACAGGCTGGCCGAGATGACGAAAGTTGGAGGATGGTCTAGACTGCGTTGGACGGATGGAAACATCCTCGCAGTTGGCATACAGAGGTACACGATTCGCGAACGCGGCTACAGGTCTGTTTTCGTCCTCTGTGGCGTACTTGGACACGATGCGATTGGCGAAGGGATTCGCGAATCCACTGGGACTGAAGGGAGACGAGCCGAAGAGGTCTTTTTCGTTCTTCTCCTCGTCGAGCTTTCGTTCCTTTTCACCTTTCGATTCCTCTGTTTCATTCATCGTCTTACCAGACATTAGTTCAACGTTCGACATTCCTCGAAACGGTGGCGATCGCTGCGTTTCCCCTGATGGAAAGCTCGCGTCTTCGTAACTATCTTTGCTAGGTAGTCGTGGCAAGTCGTACTTTGTCAGAGGCTTGGCCTCCGCATCTGGATCGGGCGTAGAACCAAAAATAGGCATAGCCATTTGCGAGGGAGAGTTGTTCGAGTCTTGTCCAACGTCCTTTGACGCGCTCTTTGAACCTTTGCTGCTTCCTCTGGAGCTGCCAGATTTTGAGAACGGGGCCAATGCGAACACATCTTTCTCGTTTCTCTTCGGTCGACTATTAGAAGGATCGATGTTCTTGGCTTCGGCTGACGACTCGGAGCTGCCAGCATCCTCCATGCGCACAAGTTTTGGACCATACTGGCCCACGAATGGATCACCATAAGACTCGTTAGGTCTCGTTTCAGGATCCAGTTCGTCGTCCAATAGCAAAGGCTTCTCTCCGTACTCGTGTCCAACGACAGGGTCCACATCGATGCGGGACGATAATTGTCGAGGTCGATAGTGCCTCTTGGATCTTCTGTAGTCGTCCTCGTCGTCTAGGGCACTTTCGTTCATTCTAGAGCAATTCTCGTGGAAGGTATCTTGGTCTACGTACTCGTCCTCGTCGTCGGTACATTCGTCCTCCTCGTCCTCGTCTTGTTGCTTTTGGTTGGCATAGAGCGAACTTTTTTCGTTCGCGTGAACGTTGCTACTATCGTTACATTCGTCGTTGTTAGTTCTCGAGTCACCTACAGACCCTATAGAGTCATTCGATCCATCGTTCTCCATCGTGGCGTTCTTCGTGGCGTCTGATATCGCTTTCCTCTTCCTGCGTACTCCACTCTTCACTCTTCTCCTGTGTTGCATGATTCGTTCCTGTGTTTCGTCCTTATCGCTGTCGCTAGACGCGTCTGCAGCGTTGAACGGCAACTTTTCGTACTTGGAACGATTTTCCAGGGGCACGCGAACAAAAGTCGGTGAAACGGGACCGATTTCTGTTAGGTGGATCGCTTTCTCGTTCGATTCGATCCCTGGCTTCCATTGCTTCAGAGGTATCCTTGGTCTACCGTTTACGGATTTACCTGGAAAACATAACACGATCAAGTATATTAACAGAGTAGACAAGTAAAAGAAGAATACCTGAGAAGAATAACATTCTTTTACAGAAAACAGTAATCTAAGTAGACGTTTAATTAATATCCTTCTTGGCTGTTTGATACAATCAAAAATCGATGCTTCACCAATCATCACCTTATTCATTTAGTTGTCATCATTTTATTATTATTCTGAGATGAACGAAGCACCGAACGAGGAATCAATTACTTATAAATTAATCAACGTTCTTGTACTTGCCTGGTCTAACGAAGCTGATACTCGCTGTACTTACCTATCTTAAAATGGTAATTGTCTAACGCAACACGTTATCGTGGATCTTGAGCGATCGAGTGGCACAAGTTCATAAAATATTCACTTTTCGTTCAAGTTTCGTTCGCATCTGACTGTGCGAGGAGCTTTACGACGAAATTCTATTATTATACAAACGATCGGATCGGCTCTCCAAGTATCTAATGAAGCAACCTCTATGAGAGTCGTTCAACACTCGATACGCTCAACAAACCCATTCGAGACCGACGAGTCGTGCTACATCTCGCTCACTTAGCCAACGACTTGACAGCTGCGACATAATAAAGCTACGTTAGTATTAAGCGCCTACTAAGGACAATCTTGCGATAATACATTGGTCTCGAATGCGTTTAGGTGTTGCAAGGAGGTAACGAACTGATTAGGCGGACAGAATTGGCCATCGATCTCTTGAAAATCGAAATTCTCCAATGAAATTGAGCAAACAAGTTCCGAACAAAAATGTCCAAAGAAAAGAAACTTAAAGACATCGCATGGCGCAGCCCTTCTGTCATCCTAGCGCAAACCCTACCTACTGTTGGAGTGAATTTATTCGCTCGCACGGTACCAAACCAGTCCAACTATAAACTATAAACTAAATTCGGAGAAACAGGAAATTAGGTCTGATTAGGTCTGCTACAGACGGTGCATTACGCTGTTAGAATTGTGCGTGTTCAGAGTTATCGCTTTAGCGTTGGAGCATGTTACAATTTTTCGACTATCGTACTAGAGACTCGCTATAACAAAATTCACCGCATTCCCCTCCTCTTTGTTCCCGCTCCAAAGATAATGTTAGTACCGCCACCAATAATACCACTATCGTCGTACCATCACCGTAACGTCTGGAACAGTCCTAATCAGATTCAGGGGTTCAAGGATAGTATGCGAGAAAACGCAGTAATGATCTTCGAGGTTGCACGATTCAACAACATACATATTTGCCCATATATGTATATTAGCGCGTGACAGAGAATACAAAAAGCGATCGAGTGGCTAATCATTTGCGGTCCAGATCCATCCCTTCTAAACTAATTATACAACTAATTGTTAACTTTTTCTGGTTTATTGGGTTGGCTAAACAGTTTTTTCTGTTTTTTCTGTTTTTCTGTTTTTTTTTTTTTTTTTTTTTTTTTTTGACAAGCCAATATATATATTTACTCTGTAAAATATTGTCCGTCTTGTTCTGTGATTTTTCTTCATCTTTTTCAGCAAATTTATCACTTGTCCTTTCGTACGCGTCCTCGCCAAGTCAGTAACCGTCGCTACAAACAGAACAAACTATTTGGTCAACTTAATAATTACAATGTTGGTCGCAGGACCGCGAACGGTTAACGAACATCGAATCGTTCAACGAGCGAAAGAATTGCTGCGTTTTGTATCACTTTCGAAGAAAAAGAATACTCCATATGCCATATGCTAACGTACACGTTTATTGCTGTAACATTATTATTTTAATACAGCGAGAAAGGTGATATCCAAGATTTTTTCCGGACCTCCTATACTGCTTTTCTCTGATTCGTAGCAGACCAAATATATGTATATAAGAAATGCACGCCCCCGTGATTCGTTGTACGTTGCAACATACTTGAAGGAAAATTATCATTATCACGAGCTGATTCCTCGTCACATATTTCAAGTGACGCACGATGCACAAGTTTCGCGAGGTAGCGGGGCACAATGGGAGGCAAACGAGTAAACAACACGGGTCACGGGACTGTGTCGATACAAACGACGAACAGAACCTTTGGGAAACGAACAAACGGACCGCGCCTCCTAAACTCATTAGGTTGTTCCAGACAGTCACGAGTAATGTGACAAACGACGATATCCCAGGCTTACAGGACAAGAAGCTATCCTAGTCTGACATTTTTCGACAAAATTCACTTTTCGATGCATTCTCTCTTCTTAATAACTTACAATCTTCCAAAAAATCCTTCGACAGAATATTCATTTAAATTCCACGAAAGTAACTGAATGTTTGATGTACAATGCAAGTAGCAGCAGTTTCTTTCGAAACTTTATTCGAGGTAAAACTATACGAATACTTAAGACATTGGTAAAAATTATGTTAACAGCTGTTTAACATTTTAAACGTGTTACTAGAGACAGTTGACTCGAGTTTGCAAAAAATAATGGGAAAAATGTATCCAACTTGACATGGTAGCATCTTCGAAAATTCCAGAAATTAGTCGCCTAATCTTTTCGTAGCCAGACTAAACTACCCCCTTAACATAGAATCAAGGGGTTCCAGAATATATTGCGTTACTTTTCAATTAAACTCAAATCATTCACCATTATCGATACGATACATGTTACTACAGTATCGTAAAACTCATTTTGCAATGAATCTTCGATTCCTTGTACCGATCAAATAAATTCAATCTATAAGTTAAACTTTCGAATGATCGAATATCTTTTGACCAAGAGTGCAAGTTGCAAATGCAAATGCAAATGCTTACGAAACAATGCGACAAGATCATACTTAATTATATTGTTACAGTGTGCAATTATTTTCTGGAACACCCAGATAGAACCAAGGACGATTTAAATCGACATTCGTCAACACTCGAATCCTTTTTGCGACGAGAACGTTTCATACAGGTATACAGGACAAGATTCTGAATTGCTTCGCATGTACCGATGTAAGCTAGTTAAGAATAAACCAGGTCGCCGCGTGTTATAGCACAGTTACTAAACGTCGACAGTGTACGAGGTACAAATCTGATACAAATATGTGCGTGCGCGTGTGCTTGCACAGGCCACAAAGGGGAACAAATAATAAAGAGAGAATTGAACAAGGTTACGATCGACAGGCAAAAGGAAAGAACACAAAGACCATTACAGAAACGAAACGAAACGAAAAAAAAAAGAAAGAAAAAAAAAGTATAGAACGAAAAAGACGAAAGATAGCGAGGAGCAAAAAGCGCCAAAGTGTGCTCGAGCGCGTGTGTGAATATTGTCAATCGTTCGCTACAATATTACTACAATTATGTACGTATATACGCACGCAACAATCTTACTCTGCGGGACTGTTTAATAATCTACACAAACAAACATTGAATTCGCTTCTATACGTAAATAGTTTCACCTGACACTTTCCTTATTTACATACATATTTACGTAATTTGTTCACTGGTCAAATTCGAGCATAAGTGACAAATTAAACATACCACGTAGAAAGTACGACGTGTCTCGTCGAAAGTCGAGTTCCATTTCTCACCGCTTATGTATATTCTTCAGCTATCCACAGCGAGGATATATCATTTCGAAAATACACATATAACGTAACAGACCACGTAACTGAGCTTAGTTTTAGACATCAAAGTTGCGTCTCAATCGTCGATACGTGAACAGAGAAATCAAACTATCTAAAGACGTCACTCGTTCTCGTTTGGCTACGCTTCATTTACAAACTGGAGACTACGCGGATGAAATTTTAATCAGAAACTGACTGTACCATCTTGTGCTTCGATGCTCGTCAGACATTTTCATTCGACTGTTTAACTAACGAAAGATTAATCTTTTTTTGCAAAACATTAATCCCATGAGCGAAAAGCTCGGTCTGATTTGTACGTAGGCATACACGTAACAATGGTAAACATACATCGCATTGTTTGAGTAAAATGAGGCCTCGATTATGGGAGTGGATACAATTATCTGGAAGGCATTGATTTACTCAGACAATGACACATTGAATCGCTAACGCATAACAGTCTTTTGCACGTTTTACACGTAACTGGTCTGGGTTACGTATGCGAGGTGAATCACTCAACATCCGTAGGTATCGTTGTTGTTGATTCCAACGAATGTTTGAGAAAAGTAATGTTCAAAAATTACTTGCCTCTTCGAAGGGAACATTCCTTTCCTCGAATATTCGTTTGTATTACTCAATAAACAAGATACCCTTGCTTTGAATGCAATTTGCGAGTGACTAGCCCCTATACGGTGTCCCTTTTTCGATACTTTATTCTTCTTTCATAGAAAGAAACAAATCATAAACGTATGAAAATATTTACACCCATTGTGTATCGTTTGGTAAAGCATAAAAAGTGCTTCGTATGTGCTTCGTTTCAATTTAAACGTTCAACGTATAGAATCTTGCAGAGTTACATTCTGAGACGAATATACCAAAAAATGTTTATATTAATTACAAAGTAATCGAGACTGAGCTCAATTGCATCGTATCGCGTAATTTTTCAAACAATTTACCACCAAGAAACGTAAAGTAGTTTCTAATTTGGAACATCTCGACACCGACGATACTATCCACAAACACAATCTAACTTTTCCTTTGAATTTCGATCTCTCTATAAATGTACACAACGCACGAAAAGCGCCACTCGATACACTTGAAACGTAGCATCTAACAAAGACACGTACGATATAACAGTACGCTTGATACGTATCGTTGTTTACAACGATCGAACCGATCTCTCGCAAACTGTTCTTTTTACAATCACAGTTTTTTTTATACATTTCTCACAAGTATTAACCTCATTTTTTTGTTACTGCTTGCGCAATAATGCTCGCGTGAACATGTCCCACCCACCCAAACCCCCCTTGAACCCTATTTGTGCCAACTTATACGATTAATATGCATTTATACGAACTTACTTTCGTATCTTTGGTAACATAAATCGTTAAAAAAAAACAACTAAAAAAAAAAAAAAATATGAAAGACATTCGCACGCATTGGAACGCGAGCTTGGGTAATCTTTAAAGTGAATTAAACGATCGTTAAAGTTATTATAAGCCAGTAATATTCAGAAATATCTTGGTTACACCGGGACGTCTACATCTCTGAACCGAGACTTAGAATGTTGTTCACTTAAGGGTGCAGTCTGGTACTTTGGTCCAACAACTGTCATGGTTATATAGTCGTAGAAATAAAAAGTTTTCATTGAATTGTTACTCGTTGAATATAAAAAGATATTTGAAGAAAACTTGAAATATATATACACATATATATGTAGAGATTATAACCATTTTTCTATGTTAAGAATTTACTATGATAACAGTCAGTACAAAGTTCTGTAACAATTGTTTGCTAACGAGAATCTGTTCAAGATAATTACTAATTTGTTTTACGTGCGTAATTACCAGACTGTCCTTAAGGAAGCCTCGTCTAATGATCGCATATTGTCCAAAATATCATTTTCGTGCTTCCTCGTTTTACGTATCGCATCAAGTTTTCGTGCAGCAGCGAATAAGAACCTAATAGAATCTAGTTTTTCAAATAACTGCAAATCAGATCAGAGATACTATTTCCTTCGTTTTGGCCGTACTCGATTATCCTTCATTTTGTAAAGCGTGCCCCCTCTACACCATAGGTAACTCGACTATTTCTCAAATCAAGAAATGCAGCGTAAGTATACGAACGATTATGCACAACTGCGTTAACGCGACCGACGTCTACTATTTATGCCTGATAAATTATGTTTTGCTCTTTCGCCTTAAAATCTTTAAGCAAGGATAAAGAGAAGAAATAAGCCTGTATACATTGCGTCAAGCGTTTGATTCTGAATTTCCCTCTTTACGTGCCACCCTTTACGAATCGTAAGAAACTTATTATTATGAGAGAGAGAGAAAGAGAGAGAGGGGGGGAGGAGGAGGAGGAGGAAAACGTGATCATTGATGTTTTCGCTTTTGTGACAGAAACCTCGATCGGTTATCGACACAACGCGTTACAAATCACACACTTGTGTATCACATTTGACAGCACTTTTGGTCGAAAATAGTCTCGTTGTCTTCGACATAAATGTACATTAAGAAGAAGTAAATTTAAACTAAACACGACATCGTACAGCCCTGAGTATTATTTAACTATGTCTCGACGAGAAATTAAAATGATAAAATATCGATTAAGCGTTACGCTTATATGGTTACTGTAAACTGTATACAGACTCATAAAGGAGAAGACGAAAATGGAATAGGAGAGAAGAAGGAGTCTATGCATTACCTCCAGCAAGTGCCGCAGTCTTTGACCCAATCTTGTTCTTCTTTCCTCCTAAAAATAAGTCAAGATGTTAGTAGCTATCCAATAATTACCCCATAGCTCCATAACGTCGACAGATCATCTACTTCAACTTAACAGATTTCATCAACCTAACAGAGTTCAATAAATTCAGGAGACTTACTTGGCAAACTAAAGGGAGCGGATTCGAATGGATCTTCTGGTAAGTCTGTACACGTCATAACAAGACTCTCGCGGCTCTTTACGCCGCTAATACTAGTATTACTTCCTCTTCTAATTTTATCAAACTCCGCCCCAAAAATGTGATCTTCCGTTAACTGATTAAACGGTTGCACATCCTCGAACGGGTTCCAGGCTGCTACGTCTGCACTTAAAGATCTTCCTTCCATAGCTATCACGCTTGAAAGTTCTCCCTAATCGAAAGTTAGCCATTATAGAAATCATTTATACAGTTATGTTCACGCGCGTGCACACACGCGTACAAAGTTCATATAATTTCAAACTTTTCAGGATAGAATGTACATGTGTAGTTTCAAATCTCCTAAATCGATCAATGTAATATCAACTGTACTCGATTTTAAAATAAAGCGAGGAGGGAAAGATTAAACTGACTTAATTGTTAATTATTTAACGACGGTGCTGTGCAGAAAATAAAAATGAGGAAGTACATAAAACGATGTTCAGATAGATTAAAAAAAAAAAAAAAAAAGTATAAAAACGATAACTTGAAAATCGTAAGGATACGTTAACACGTTCACTATAGCTTTCGAATAATTATTGATCTCTCGCGAGATCTATCACACATAAGCAGAATATATTTTAACATACAAATATGTAAATATATGTAAACGTAAAAGAGAAGATAAAAAAGATCGTAAAAGAAAAGAAGAAAGCGTAACGATAATTGTAAAATCAACACCAAGGGAAATTAAAATAAATCTGTGCGCTGTAAGTACTTACAATACGTACATGCGAGGCGCTAGTTCCTAAACAAGGCCTTATATCGGTTAAAACCTCGGGAGATGCACCGTCTTCCGAACGTGATTTCACCGAGGCTTCGTAGGGCGCCAGAAATTGCGTGGTCTCATTAGCGAATGCTCTATGTAAAGAAAGGAATATATTCGCGCGCACGCTTCGAGTTACGAGAAATTGATCTTTCAAGAGAAATGTAACGCACTTATTGAAAGCACTCGTATCGCTAACGTTTCTTCTGTGACGCGCAGAAGACAGAGTAGGGCTGTCAGGTGGAGAGGCGCTCGAACTTATATTTTGACTCAAGCTCTCCGTCTTATTCACTGGCTTCGGCAGAGTCGGTGGTGTTATAGGAGTTACCTTGTTAGGCCCGGTTGAAATGCTCAGTTTAGATGATATCGGGGTAACAGGTGCAAACTTTGAAGGTGGACCACTAGTAGCGGGAACGTTAGACGCTTTAGGAAGAGTCTTAGATGGTTTGGGAGCTACGGGAGGTGGTATTTTCGTGGGTGGTGGCATGGTTCGAGTGTCGTCCTTGAAGGGATCTGGATATCCTGTTAGGATAAACAATAACAAATGTAATTTAATCGATTCTTGAAATTTAAGGTTTTCCAGGAGGTTCCTTACCTGACGGCGGGAATAACGCCTCTAAATTTTCTTCGTTCGTTGTAGACTTTGAGTTGAAGTAATATGTACTTTTCTCCTGAACAGTTACGGGCGATTGTCTGATCATAGGACTTTGCGATGGCTGACTTTGCGTCTGTGGGAAAGGAACGTTTTGACCAGGAGTGCAGGCTTGCGAGGAAGCTTGAGTAAAAGGTGATTGCATCGAGATTTGCGGATTCACTGGTAACGATTGAACGGTCTGTTGCGCATTCTGTCCTAGGTAAGTCTGACCGATCTGAACGTAGGAAGTTGGCATTCCAGAATTTTGTGATTGCGCCTGATTTCCTTGACCAGATATTTGACTCACGATTTGACCGCTTAAACTTATAGGTCCTGTGCTCACAGCCTGCCCTTTTGGTCGCTGCCTTGGAGTAACTGTAGTACCCTCCACGGTACTTACTGGAGATGGTTTTGGTGTTTTCACCAACGACGATCTTTTTACAATTTCAGATTCCATTGGTGGATTGGGTAATGATTCCAAAACGGGTGTTGGAACTTTCTAAAAGGATTAAGAAAAATTATATGACGTTCAAAAATGTCGTAACCCCTACTTACTTTCCCCTGCTTTTATCATCATGTTAATTTCTTATGGACAATGATTAATCATAATCATCGTCGTATACGTACGTGTAAGTTTTGTACAGGGCATTCCTTGCCTTGAATTTGGAAAGCAATCACAGAAACTTGGTAAATGTCGGGGCGGCTATCGGGATCCGGCTCAAGCATATAACGAATCAGACAATGAAGGCTTCTACTATATCTATATAAAGTTGAGTGTAGTTCTAATAATTTTATTATGTAAGGTGTTAAAAATAAAATGTTTTAGAAGAATATACATATACGCATATATGTAAAGCACAAACCTTGAATTATCCGGTATAGTGAAATTCCCTGACTGGATAGCGAGCGTGCTTTCTCCGAATGGTAATGTGAAAAAACAAAGTTTGTACAGTAAACATCCCAATGCCTGGAATTATGATGAAATTGTCAGCCGATCCATTTCATAGACAATTCCACATTGTATATTTATAAACATTCATCGTACCCATATATCGGCTTTCGTCGTAATAGGTTTCCCACAATACATATCAACCATTTCAGGTGCTCTGTAACTCAGGGTCGTATACTTTTTAATTTCTTCTTCCACTATAGCAGCACCCTGCACACTGGGATTAAGAACTTTCGCGGTCGCCGAACCGAAGTCGCATAGAACATAATGACCAGCATCGGAATATAATATATTTTCAACCTGAAACAATATATGTATGCCCGTGTAAATATGTTAAAATTTATCGTAGAAAGACAAGAATCAATGACAAACCTTTAAATCTCTGTGCATTATAGGTGTCTGGCAATGATGCAATCGTGACACAGCTTCGCAAACATCGCAAAATATCTGTAGGACTTCCGATTCTGTAAAACCAGTCTGTAATCTGTAATGGGCAAAGTGAAATTTTCAGAAATTTGTTATGTTTTTTATGTTGTTCTATATATATTTGTTTAGTATATTTCTTACCTATTGTTCATCATCTGAAGAACTTGAGACTTGCAATAAGGCATCAAAAGCAACAATTCGTGTACTCCTCCGCCTATATGAGTGATACTGCTATCCACATATCCTATGATATTTTTATTACCGTTCAAGTTACTCTGCAAATAAAAACATGTTTTAAATGTATATAGAAAAAAAATTAATTTTACAAAATTTATTCCATTAGATGAATATTTATATAACTCACAGCAATTTGTATCTCCCTCTTGCAAACGTTGAGGTCGTGTTCATTATTAACGTACATGCGTTTGAGAGCATAGCGTCCACTCAAAGATTTAACCAGGAATACAATAGCAAACCCTCCTACGATATCATTATCAAAACATAATTGTATAACCATGTTACGCTATCTAAGGTATTCATCAAGAATATGTATATCTAATCTGAATGTAAGATACACTAACCGACAATTTCTATGTCTTTCATCAAATTTTCAGCATTTACATCTTTTTTATAGATGTATGTTCATTACCTTATATTGTGTTAAAAGTGCACTTGTAACGATAAGATTAAATTTTTAAATTACATACGACGTATTTACAGATTCGCGCAAAAAACGTTGTTTGCAGATCCCACTTGACAAAAATCCGCTACGTTTAATAACCCAAACCCGGCGAGGGACGATTAAAAATTGGTAATCACCGCTAATTTATTCTAGCCGTGTTATTCTCGTCAATAATGCATAATTAATATTGTTTTTGCGGAGCGCGTATAAAAAGCAAACGAGATAGTAGAGCGTAGGAACGAAATGGTAGAATGGATGATAAGCATTCAAGGTTGAAGGAAACACGTACCTTCGGCCAAAACCTCCTCGACGGTCACGGTGTAACGTCCCACCACGAACACCTTTCCCAAATAACTGTTCGGTTCCTTCGACGTGTTTTCGATTTTCGAAAATAGTTTCTTCATATTGGCACACGTCGTCGGCCCTCCCAATACCGAACCGACTTGACATAAGGCCTCTTCTACTACTTAATCTTTAGATGTACAATATGGCGAGTCGAACTTGCTGAATCAATTACACCGTACGTGCTCGTACCTTTCGACGTTCGGGCCGCAACGATTTTCTTGATCTGCGAACGCCACTGAACTTAACCAAAGGAAATCGTTCTAGTCATGATAACAGTTAACGTACTTTACCCAGCCGACATATTCAGGCCGTACAAATTGCGCATGCTCCATTCTGCAGGAGCTACGTCGGAAACATATGTGTACAACTTCCGCTCGAACGTCAAAACTTTCTTGCTACTTTTCTTTTATCTTCTTCTTTTTAATCGGTTCCTATTCGATCGAAAACATGTTGTTTACATGCTTGTATATACATATAATTACAGTGAGAACTCGTTTTGTACTTTCTCTTGGAGAATATACCGTAATTGGTTCTCTCTTTTCATCTAATCTCTCTGCAATCCTACAATCCTACAATCAAACACTCTGCGAATCGATCGACGTCACGACCGTGTGAATCTTTAAACGAAAATGAGACGTGTGAAAGTTTGAATATACGAGTATTCTTCCGCTTTCATTTTATATTATTTCAAACGTGCCAAACTTTTCGACGATTCTGTGATTTTCACGGCAAGGTATCATTCGAATATTTCGACGCGTATGTATCTGATATTCACTGTTCTTTTTTAGAAACTTGTGCATTAGCAGGTTTCAACGTTTCCTTTCTTTTTTTTCTCTATTCTTTTCTTTTTTTATACTCTTGTCTTTGAATTCTGTTTGAATGTATATCGAAACATCTGAAATCTTACATTTATTAATTATAAACTCCCGAGAAATTAGAATATGTTTTGAGATGCAACTGTCGACACACAGATTCTTGCCGTGCGAGGAGAAAATCACTAGCATAGTTAGCTCTTTCTTTTTGGCGCGAACGTAGATCTTTGTCCCTGCAAATGGCGCTCGACCCTATACATATACAATATAATGGTAGTCAGTGATGGGCAAAACTCTAGGCTTCGAAAAAAATAAATTTGAAGTTTCCCGATGCGTTTGTCTCGTTTTCTCTTTTGAACATTTTCCAAAGAAGGAAATGTCACAGCAAACTTCAGATTTATTCGAAGCCTAGGGTTTTCCCCATCACTGATGGTAGTGGTCAGATTCTGCTCCCGCCACACTCGCCCATGCGCATTCTCTGTTAGCATCAGTAAAGTATCTAAAACTGGGGCTATTGGTGCCCTCGAAAGAAAAATAAAAGTATAATGAATCGTTTTTAGGGTTCGATAGCTGATTATCTACTGATATACTGCGTTGACCAACCATAATAAAGAAAAACCGATGATAGCAGAAATCGTTTCGACGCGCACGAGCATGTGGAAGTAGACTGGAGAGTAGACACGAGAGTACTTCAGAGAGTACGCAGATGTATCATGGCGCCCGTCAAGTGTTTCGATATATGGCTGCGAAGGAGAGGGGATAGTAAAAACTAGTTACTTTCCCCGTACACGGCAAGAATCCGTATTTTTCGGGATTTACGACTTCCGCTCAAACGTCAAAAGCTTTTGTGTTTTTTCTGGAACGAGTCTTATTCGATCGAAAACATCAGGTTAATTACATGTTCGTATGACAGTAGACATGTTTCTCATTTTATCTTAATTACCAAAAGTACAATTGTTCTCGAACAATCTATAAATCAACGCCGAACGCGACGTACGATCCCTCGTACAAAAACAAAACAGGTGAATATTTACATGGATGCACAGTGTTATTATAAATTTGTTACGACCCCGTATTAGCTAATCTATACATCATTTGTACGTTTAACACGTGTGTAATATATTTATATTGGTTCTTTGGGGGAGGGAGAGGGGGAATTTTATGCGTAACGATGCAGATTTCAACGTGCCTTTAGATTTTTGTATGTTCTTTTGTTATTTATATTCTGCTTTTGAATTCTGTTACAGTGTGTGCAACTGAAACTGAATTTTACATTTATTAATTACAGATTCGCGAGCTACATTTCACTGGACATTCGTAGACACTGCCTTTACGTTGATTAATCGATAATAACGCGTGCAATTGTTCTGATTAAAGTAATCAATGACTCTAATCGATCATGGACAAATTAACGGACGACGATGATATAGCCGAAATTCTATTCGTGGAAAGTATATCTTCTGACTGCGAAAAGGAAGATCACTTTCAATTAGCTTCCAAAATTGAGAACGATGTACCAGAGAATAACTTGGAGATGTCTATAGAACGTTACACTTTCCAAGAGAAGTCAGGATACAAAAGTGAAAATGAGTTTATAGAATTTAATATCAACGATTGCGAGAGTCTGTTAGATTTCAATAAACAGATAATCTCCTATTTGTTGGAATTGAAGAAACACATAACCTATGCTCTCCAAAAGTGTGAGAAAAAATTAAAAGTGTTGGAGACTAATTTGCAGAAACATACAATCGGAGATACGAAAATTTTGATTTGCAATGCTGGCATGCCATACTTCAAAGATAGAAATTACTTTTTTGCCCCTAATAACGATGACGAGATATTAAAGGAAAACCATAAAGAATTACAAATTAGGAATCTTCCCAAAGTTTCGCCATGGACAATGAAAGAAAGATGCACACTTTTGAAAGCGATACGAGAAGAAGCCATTTCGAATACGTTATATTCTCATAAGGTAGAACGTACCAGACTGAATAAAGTTAATGAAAAAAAGAAGATAAATAGGTTTCCACCTATGAATTTTGTTGACATGGTTGGTCCAGTAGGAGGGAAAGAATTTGATTGGTTTAAAATATCCTCTATTCATTTCGAGGAAGTACATCCACCGCTCGATTGTTGCGTGATGTGGAATAGTTTTCTTCATCCTAAGATAAATAAAAACAGGTGGACAAAACCAGAAGATTATAAGTTGAAACAAATTGCGTACAAGTATAATTATCAAAACTGGGATGAAATTGCCAATGAATTAAATACAAAACGTACGGCGTATCAATGCTTCATTAGATACAATACAACAAAGAAATTGCCTAAAATTAAAAATTGCATTTGGGAAGCAGAGGAGGATGAAAAACTTTTAAAACTGATTGACAAAATTAAAATTGGTGACTTCATTCCTTGGGGTGAAGTAGCGAGTTGGATGCAAAATAGAACTAAACAGCAAGCTTACTTTCGGTGGACTTATAGCTTAGCTCCATATTTAACGAAAGGTAGATTCAGTAAATCGGAAGACAACATATTGATGGATGCTGTTGTTAAATATGGTAAAAATTTCAGTAAAATAGCAGCTGAATTGTTGCCTAACAGAACAACTGTTCAGCTTAACTATCGTTACCAAATATTAAACACCAATAAAAATAAAAATTGGAACGTATGGATGCTCGCAGACGATTTGGCATTGCTGGAACTTCACAGACAGTATGGTTCGAATTGGTCCAAAATATCGGAAGCGTTTACATGTAAAACGAGGACTCATTTGAGACATCGACATGCAGCTTTGCAAAAATATATTAAGAGAGGTAATTCCATTTATGACTTACATAGGAAGGAGATAAATGGAGAAGAAGAACTAGAAGAGGAGAGCGAGGAATCGTGGGAAAAGAATGGAAACAGATTGAACGATGATTGCAGTAACGATGTAGACCAGGAACTAATTGAGTACTTTCGTTCAAAACAAGCAACATCAAACTTCATTCATAAAAGGAAGCCTTGTACAGCGCAACAACTTAAATGCGACACAAAAAATGTATATAAAACTTTACAGTTTTTGAATGCCAAACTTCACATACCTGATGACCTTAGTAATTTAAAATTAAGTAGCGGAGAGAAACAACTTTTATGTTCTTTGAGGGAATACATAAAACTTAAGAATGACGAGAAAACACAATATCAAGTTATAGATGAGTATAGGTCGCTTATGTTTGGAACAAGTTCCGATGCAGAAGAAGAAGGTACACATTACATCCCGCCGCCTCCTTTCGACTCGCAGATAAAATTAAAGAAGTCCAAGGACACCGAATGCATCGATTATAATTTAAATACAGATGATACTTTCTTGGTTGAAAAACAAGTAGACTTTGATACTCCAGATTTTGTGATCTCTCGTATCGGCGGCAACGACCAAGAATTGCTATTTCAAAAACTCAGTCAATCATTCGAAATGAATTCTTTGAAGAGTAAACAAACTGCGCGTAGGAGTCAGGATTTTTGTACTTTTGCAATTGGTGCATCATTACCACAAAGTAATAGTAATAGTAGCAACAATAGGAATCCAAGTGAAAACGCTTCCCAAGAAACGAGACCTATCGTTCGATGTGTCTCTGGTACTTGTTCTGAAAGTAACAGCGTTTATAGTCATAATGTTAAGTTAGAAAGCGGAAGTCATGAGAAACCAAGCGAACAAACGACGAATAATGTCCCGTTATTTAGTACGTACGAAAAGATACATATTCCACCGAATTCTAGCGTAGACGCATCTACAGGACAAGACGTTCCCTCGATGGAAGCGACGCACGCAACTTTACTCGGTATACAAAATTTAATGTATTTAAAGCAGTTGAACGAAATACGCAGTAATTCGTATAAAATCACCACGAAATCAAAGACATTTCAAAAATCGCTTGATTTACTAGAAACACGTTTGGAGCAATTGTTTAAGTATCCCATTGGTCAATCGAAAACTGTACTGCCGAAAGTTTACGTAATGGATATATTTTCCTACGATGATATTGCGCCTAAAAAGAAGGCTTCCGAAGTGTCGAAAATACGGAAAACCTATCGGACAAAAAAGATGCGATTGTGTAATAAAAATAGTAACAATCAAAAATGATCAAGGTCAATCTTGGTTTGTTAATATTTTGAAACGATACTATCACGTTCTTTTTTTATACGAGAAAAACGATTCGAAGGGATGAAGGTTTCAGAAAAGTTTACAAATTCGTTTAATCATTTAAAGGTACATACAAGTCAAGTTTCTAATGGATTTTATTCATCAAGTATGTATGCATGTTTCAAATTTTTCATGTATCGATATCTACAATGCAAATTCATTGATTAGTGAACGAAATCTGTAAATACAATGATCGCAGGTTCCTTAAAGTAATACGATCCAAACATTTTTATCGTCTTTTGTTTTATACAAAAAATAGAAACACTCTTAGAGTAAACCTATACTTTTATCGACCGGACTACGAGAAACAGTTCGAAGTATGTAAATTAACGAAGAAATATCAGGGGAAAAAGAAAAAAGAAAAAAGAAAAGAGTATTGTTGTATATAGGTTCTACAGTTTGTATAAAAATTACAAAAATGTAAACAATTTCAGTTACGTATAAATAGTAAAATGCACCCTCGCTAATTCAGTCCAAACACTTTTTCTTTGAACTATTAATGCAAAATAAATAGAGTATATTTTTCTATATTACTAAATGTCCTTTCAACGATATTTGTGTAACATTTGCAGTCAACACTCGCGCGTTGTATTTTATAATCTCAGGATTAGCTCGATCGAGTTTTATACGAAGGGCAAACAGAAAATAGGAGCTTCGAGAGAATCGTGTGCTCGTAAACGTAAATCGTAATCAGTATTTAGAAAACGATTTGCACGATGCGGTAGTTGATCGCATTAGTGGCTCGTTCAGATGGTTATCTTAAATGGCTTACCCATCACGGTGCTTTATTCAAACGTAATACAGCGCAACTCCCCATTACCTTATTAGTTTTAGAGATGTGCAAGAACTCGGAAATATCGAGACGAGACATTTTCAGATTCTCACACAATTCTAATTATTACCCGTTATTAAAAACATCGCAAAGACTAGTCGAGTAATTATTTCCTTCTTAAAGATGAACTATTGTAGCTGGTCATAATAATTGCAAAACCTGCCGTAAAGACACCCCACAGAAGAAGACTGGCCTCAATTTTATGAACCAAAGATCGAATACTATCGAGTAGCAGTTTCAATGGTTCATTCGTAATTTTGAAAGTTGGCTTGTCTCGAATGATCTTCATCTTTGACAAATAGTCAAGAAGAGGTGGATGATCGTGACTGAATATAGGAAAATATTCACCGATTTTTTCTCTCGTCCACCAAGCTTGCTTGTTCCACCTACGAAAGAAATAATAATTGGGAATACTTGAGCAAAATTTTGTATAACAACGAGAAAAATACGCTTACGATTGGCTCCACGGGGTATAATGATAGTGATAAAGACTGGCTTTGATGTACTTGGGAGGTTTTTCACGGAATGGGCTCTCCACGTTATTCATCAAGGCCAATACCTCGGGTTGACCGCTTAAAAGACGATAAGCTAACGACATTAGCCACGGATTTTGATGATAAGTACCTAATGCGGCAAACCACATTTGCCAGTCGAGACGAGGTTGATGGGGAGCTGCGTAAGACAGTATAACGTGTCTCAAAATTAGTTATTATTGTAATGTGAAATGATGGAAAGAATTATTAATAAATATTTGATTAAGAAATAATAATTGGTGACGTACCAACAAAGGGCAACGTGTTGTTAACATTCCCAGGCTTATATAAAAATTCGTATTCTTTCCATGGTCCATCGATATTATTGCTTCCTTCAATGATCACTTCTCGTCTACCTTCTTCTCCAGTCATGCGCCTAAATAATCCGTAACTATTTACCAGTCGAAAAGGTTCAACTTTTGCGTGAATTTGTTTCAGTTGAATGGGTACCGTCGAATTGTAGGAATGATGTAGTGTAGCGTATGGTACCTAAAAGAAGCCATTATTTTCATCTTCTCTATAGTAAATCTGATTGTTTTAATGGTCAGGCGAAAATGTAACTTTATAGACTTACGATACTTATAGCAACGATAAAACAAACCGCTGCCGTATACAGACTCGTAATGAACATGGTAAAAATTTTGTTTCGCATTCCTTTAACTGTTAATAAAGAGTCGATTATCGCTTTTAGTATCGCGAAGCCAAGAGACGCTACGCCAATGTAGATAGAAATTGGAACTCCGAGCGATAAAACGTAATCGAATTGCTCTTGTGTGAATGCTAAAAATGGAATATCGCAGTCGTAATATGAAAAATGACTTGGCGAAATGACTTATCCGTTAGTTTCCATATGTGTACGTACCGATATCACTTTGAATTGTCCAGTTATCGGTAAGTCTAAGATTATAAAATACATAAGTCCCATAAGAGATTCCTGCATAAACTACAATACATAATATCGTGGAGAAATATTTCATAAGATTGTTAGAATTGTTCGATTTTCTCTTGTAGAAAAATTGGTCGTCGAGCAGAGAGATACACAAGCAAATAGTTAAAAAGTTGAAAAATGTGTAGTTCCCTGTTGCTATGATGTGTATTTGAAGGAACATCTGGTACAAACAATAGTGATTAGATAAGCAATCGTCGAAAGTATTGGATAAAAATTGTATATAAATACTTTGTTGAATATACTTACTTGCATATAAAAAGCTGTTATTCTTACTTTTCTATTTGGGAAGAAAAATAAAAATGGAACAACTAATTCGATAATATTCACGAGGACGGTAGTAAAACGCAGGAACCATGTTGGCAAATGATGAGCGTACCATGCTAATGGAGTAGGTATGCATTGAGACTCAAAATGCACATTTAGAGCTAAAACATTTTCATAACGACATATATATTCCTTTCCTATTTTCTCATAATTTATGAAATATAATTTTTTCACAATATACCATCCAATTTCCACCATAATGGACAACCAGTGGAAAGTTTCACTACCCCACTGGAAAACATTAAACGAAATAGTAGCCATCGTATGGTCCAAAATGTCACAGCATCGCTAGGTGTGCTTGTTTTTCCACGATGAGAATACCAGAATGGAGCTACTAATACACATAAAGATCCTGCCTCTAACAGAAGTACATCCCTAACGAAAAATGTTAGAAATTAGAAAAGGATATAGAAATTTAATAGGAAATATTAAGTACTTGCCATTGGAACAACATAAATGTTTGGCCAATTCGATAGAGAGAATAATACAGTGACCAGAGTAATGCAAATACTAGTGCAATACAGAATTTTTGTGAAACAAATCTGTAAGAGATCACAATTGTTATCAGTCTTGTATTATTTTTATTCGCATCATATTCAAAATATAGTTACAGAATACTTACCCTAAAAAGGAGAGGACAACTCCAAGAAGTGATAAGACATCTAGCATGTACTCCACATTCAGCCCAACATAAGGAGCAAACCACAACAATGTAGGTTTCTGTGTTAATTTTTGAACCAGAAGGGATCGTCCTTTGAGATCTAATTGAGTTCTAGCTGGTAGAATCCCGTTATCCCCATATAATCCTTACGTTTGTAACAAGCAAACAGGCATTTACAATTATAATTTTCCAAAAGAAATTTACTTGAAAGTTACAAAAAATTCTCGTTGTATATTTCTCAACAAAATTGATTAAGACACAACCAAAACTGTACAATCGTAGCAAAAGTAAAGAACGAAGAAACAAGTAATAAAAGATAAAAAATTATTCGAATACTCACCCGGAATTTGTACGTAAAAGCTGAGAAACGCAAAGAGATATACGACACACATCCCTCGTAAGAATAAATTACGAGTATACCGTACTTGTGCCATTGTAAACTCGTTATGCTCTCTGTTTATTTTAGAACGTTAATTTCTCATTGAAGCCCGAAGAACAATGACCTGTAATCTGTAATACGACGCCAAAACCAATGCACCTATATATGTTAAGTATTTCACACGCAACGTTCATTCGAATCCTATACTACGATTGCAAATGGATTGGATTGGCGGTTTCACGTTACAGGTTACAAACGAAGGAATGCCCTGTATCTATGTATACAGGGTGTCCCATTTCGATATCTCTATATGAGAATCTCGAAAGCGTAGAAACTACGGAGAAATGTTTTAGAAGAAAGTTGCAAATCCTAAAGGGGAAACCTATACTGTTTAGTGCGTGTTCTTATCGCTGGCATGAAAACATTTAAAAAAACATTATGTTTTAGTGTATTTTACGTAGGCTATTTTCCAAATGTAAACCCACAAGAACACTGTATTCAGAACTCTATTCAGAAACGCAAATGTTCATGCTCATAATGATGCTCAGTGAGCCGCTCTGTGAGCGAGATTTAGTACTAGCGGCGCCACCGGTGCCAAAAGGCCCAACTTTGTAGGGAAAATAGTTGCCGCTGTTAATTTTAGATGGCGCTCATAACTAAAGGATTAAATAACTATTAAGATAAATGTTTAAACAACATATTGAAATGTTGTATTGTAGTGCTAGAAAGCAAAGAATTGTAATATTTATGCATTTATGAAAAAAATAGAAGTTAATTTTTTTTTTCTATTTCTTTATTTATAATGAGGTCCTTATTGACAGTATTCCACTTTTCCTGTTAATTTTTTTCTTTATTTCTTATTATCCATTCTTACACATCATTAGGCTTTTTTTCATAGCTTTAGCCAATCATGAAAAATCGGGGCGGACCACCTTGCAGAAATAGTAGGAACTATTTTCACTATATATAGCAACTACAACATGGAGTAAAAAATAAATTCAATGGAGTAGAAGGTGTTTTGATTGGTGTTAGAAATGGTGACTTTCTCCTGAAATTCACTGTATTTATATTCGAAATGATTTATTTTATTTCGATTTTATTATTATTATATTATATTACCTGTTAATATTAATCATAGAACAATTGTACAACATTATGTATTTAAATAGGTTATGACTTCCAAATAAAGCTGACACAATTTAACTTTTACAATGCATAACCTCTAATGTAACGTTGTTTTTGTTTATAGTCGTCTTTGATAATAGAAACATTACAATGAAACCTAACCTTACAATTAAGTTAATGGTACGACCAAATTGTAATTAAAAAACAATTCTATAGAATGTACATGTAATTTACATTTACAGGATACTAATATCTACAGTGATGATATATAAATTAAGCTGTAACATATGTGTTATATTGCTTTTCCAATTCTTTCATCTTTTCCGTTTGCTTATCACTATTGAAATTTTCTAAGGCTACTTTAAACTCTTCATGTTTCTTTTTGTCAGCTGATGAAAAATACTTTTCCCTCTGCTGGAATATCGAGTATTCAACATTCTCCGTCTGATTGAAGTAATGAAACATCCCAACTGGAAATGCTACGTACAACATCATCCTGACAACTTCTAATTGCCAGTTACCCATTGTTTGTAAATCTGTAGATATAATACTGACATATAAATACAATATCAATCCATACAGCAACTGTTATACTGTTTATTCTTTCACTTTACCTTTGGTACACTTCGTTGACTGTGAATGTAAATAGCCGCTACAAAATATTATGAAAGTATATACTAAGCAACCACTTACTTACACCGTGCATCATGTGAAGCCATGAGAGCCACTGATATGGGGAAAACAATCTTTTGTGATTAGTTTGAACGTTGGCAAGATTGCTTCATTGCTTCATAGAAAGTACCCCGTTCAAGATTGGTCAAGATTCGTATTTTATGATAATTCTTGAAAGCGTCAGTTTTTTTCTCGATGTTATCAAGAACATTCACAAGTTGACAGTATTAGCAGTGAATCTTGAAGATCGTTAAGTATTATGGAAACGTTACTGCCATCAGAGATAGCTCGATTAGTTCTCGGTAAGAATGTCACAACAATGATTTTGAGCGTCTTGTTACGATAACCTGGCGAGTGGCGGGAACGTGAATATTTTCCGATTACATTAACGAAATCGTTAGAATTCCATTTACTATTTTTTGTCCCTGCATGCTCTATGCAGAGTGACACGATTAATTTTAACAATGTACATCGTATAGACTGTGTTGTATTATTTACATGATTGAATTAAATAAAAAACCAAGTAATATATGTATACCATTTCGAAGTTACTACAAACAATTGAGTGGATGTTACAATAGATATCATTTTACATATGAAAATATATACGCATGTGTTTGTAGAACGAATAAGTTAATGTATAGTTTGTAAGATTATTATTAAGAGTCTTTGGTTTTCATATATTCAACTTTTAAGGATTGTTTTATGATTGATTCCAGGGTACCTCGAAGACCAGAAATGCGTCAAAGCTGCCAAAGTATTTTTAGAGACATCGCCACATTTACAAGAATGTCGGACTGTAATTTCCAATGGGAGACGTTTTAGTACTAGAGTTAGTGGAATGTCATTGGTGGACGTTGTGGAAAAATTCTTTGTTATAAATGGAACAGGTAAGCAAGAATCCAGCAAGAATACTTATGATTTATATTTGTTTATTTGTATACTAACAAATTAATCGGTGTTCCGATACACGATAAGCGAATCTACAGAACTGGAGCATTATTGTCAAATTCTGTAAAATTTTTTCTGTAAATTGATCAAGATATTTTTGATTAGATTCCCAAACAAGCAAATTTATAATTGATTTTAAAAAACTTATGTTTTATATATATAGTTCAAGAGCGTCTCAGCAAGATCTCAGACTGTGATCAGGTAAAACATTGCGGGGATTTGCTCGAACAATTAAAATTTCTTGTCGAAGAGACACGTGGCCAACGTTTTGTTGTTAACATCAATGTCCCTTCACAGGTAGGTAAGATAAAATGATGTTCGTGATATATCGGTATCGATATAAAAATGATACAGTTGATTCGTGTGTATTTATAGGGAAATTCTCAAATAAGCAACGGGTCTCCAGCAATAACTAGTGGCTGTCGCAAAAGGCGTCACAGTAATAGCGATCGCGAACGATGTAAACGCACGAAAACAGGATTGGACGCGTCCCAGCAACCAGAGTCGCCTTCTGCTCAAGGTAAACGCTGAATGTAACTGTTGATGCAGACGAACAAGTGATAAACGTCAGGCAGTTATCTTTAGAACAAAATTTCTCACCAAGATTCATTTGTTACAGTTTCAAGTTTCGACAGTGTAGAAGCAACCCCCTTAGAAAGTTTACCTGGTCACATAGACACGCCCGATCAATCAGAATACACTGCCGCAGTAAGGAGGAAAAAAAGCAATAACCAACTAGGCGATAATCAAGATGTCCAGAGTCTAGAAACAAACGCCGTCGCGGATAAGGGATGCAAAGAGGGCTCTGTAAAGAGTTCCTGCCCGTTTGAAAGATGTAACACGGCCACAAGCACAGAAGAACTGCTAACTTTCACGTGCGCTGAAGTCCAGACCACCCCCTACGATACACCCGAGTCAGAATCAGAGTCCAATGACGAACCTATAGAAAATCTAAGTGTAAGTAATCAACGTAATAGCTTTTGTTTCCAAGTGCTAATTCCTTGTCTGACATTTGATTTGTTTTTGTCGCAAGTTACTGACAAAAGAGTTGCTGAATCGCACAGAGCTACAAGAACGTATCGCGGATAATATTAACAAAGCAATACTTCCTACGGACACGTCGTTGAAAGATGAATCTCTGAACGACTCCGTGCACTGCGAAGGAAACACGTCTGTTATGATCGAGTTGAATAACGCTATTAAGTCGATAGTTGAAGCGACAGAGACTGATCCTGTGTTTGAAAAGTTTCTCGATGAAATCATTGGACCTCACACGAGCCTCGACGAGGAAATCGAGAGTGCCAGGCCAAAAGCTAGATGTCACAATGAATCGCCGCGAGAAAAACAATTGTCTGACATAATCTCGACCAGCATTAGCTCGCCAGAACCGCCTACGATCTTGACTGGCGCAGCAGACGTGCCGTTGAAGCACAGACTTCGCAGTTCTTCTAGACAACAGAACACCAGAATCGAAGACGAACAACGAGACCAAGAGAAAGAATACAGCGCGTTGGACGATCAAAACGCTGCTGCGGTGTTGAGTATAATAAGCGTTGCCAACACTGTCAACAGTGAATCAGATAAGGGGACAATCGAGGTTCCATGTTTGATGGAGACAGAGAATGAGAAGAAGTTACCAAGTTTCGAGCTTCCTTCGAACGAAGATAAGTGTATAGCGAAATCGACAGCGAGCGTTAATAATCAAAGATGCGATAGTAATGATGTAGAGGTGAGTGTTTCAAGCAATGATACAGAATTAAAAACGAGAAAATCGTTGATGAAGCGACCACGGCCCGCGAGAGCTAAACGCGAGTCGGAGAGTAACGTGGACAATAATACGCCTGACCAAGACACGGGGACGGTGCCAATGTTGATAATGTGTTCAAAAGAAGAAGTAAGCAGTATACCAACTAAGAATACGACCATATCCACCACGAATTCTCGTTTTGTCCCTATCGTTCCCAAGGACATAGTTGTGCCAGTTACCATAGAGCAAACTAGTGACAAGTTAGCCCGAGAAACCTTGTTTTTAAAAGCTGTAAACGTTCCACATAAAGTAGACCCAGCAGCTATTCCTGAGAATTCACAGGACGTAATTTTTGAAGAGACATTGAAGCCACGTCAGAAAAGGAAAAACATCAAAGTAAACAAGCGAAAAACCACAACTGTTCAGAACTCAATGGATAGTTTAGCGATTGGCGACTCGATCGTCTGTCCCGTTGCATCGACTGCTAACAAGCTGATCACCGGTGAATCGATAACCCTTTACAGCAACGAAACTAACTCAAAAACGTTGCTAGATGGTTCCAACATGCCCACGATAAATGTGGATGACAACGTTAGTCTGTCAGACACTGGATTGTCTCCGTACATAAAATTCAGTTGCGGGAAAGGTAACCAAAGCCACAGTCTATCGGATATCGACCTGACGCCCATCGTGCAGGACCCACAATTTGCCCTGCCGTTGGAAATCATCCTCGACGACCAGAGTCCTTCAACCTCGAAGACCACCGATCGCAATCTCATTAACAAACGTACTCCGAGATCTCTGTTGAAAAGCAGGTCGAAGAATCATAGATTAAGTCTATCGACGCCTAGGAGGCGAAGCAGCAGCCATGTGAGGGCACTGGACTTTAACACTCCGACAAAGAGAACTAATGTGTCCATGAGTGAGAACGAGAACACGAATTTTTCGCCTAAATCCATGAGACTCGTTAAACAGACTGTGCGCAGGACTTCACTCTTCAAGTCTCCACCGTTTACTAATACTGCGATGTCTACGCATAAACTCAAAAGAAACTCCCCAAAAACATGTAGACCCGCAAGACCTCCCGTAGCAACGAGGGGCCCCATGCCAAAGCTTATCGGTGGCTGGGATAAATACAACGGTATGGGAGTCATTATTGGTGACACTTCCCCGCAGAAGACCCACGTGACTTCCTCTGTTGAAGATACAACTCGATCGAAATCACCGAAACTCGCTAAAAACGCTTGGGACGCGGACTTGAGAAAAGCTTTAGAAACCACCGTGAAGGTGGGATGTCAGAGGAAAAAGACTGAATCCAAGGATAAGACTGTGTCGAGAAAGGACAAGTGCAATTTGCGTGTACCAAAAGCGAGGAAGCAAGGAAATTCAAAGATCAGCGAAGAACAGAAAGCGACGACGGAGTTGAAAGCCAAAGAGGATGGGAAAGATACAAAAGTAGCTAGCTTAGAAAGTGAAAAAAGATTGTCGGTTGGGCAACTTGTTAATAGTAAGTCTGATGATCCTCGAAAAGACAATGTTCTGCAGGCCTGTGGTGAAACGAAAAATATTCCTGAGCAACGGACCACTGACAAGTTAGTTTTAGAGGCGAGTCAGCAGATTGCAACATCAACACCAATAGTAACCAATAGTAACAACGATAACTCTGTAGTTGAAAAGAAGACGGTGAAGAAATATGCACAGTTGAAAACGTTGAAGACTAATTTAAATAAATCTAATACTGAAAAGAAACAGAGTTCAGGGGGTAACGTAATCTCTACAGATATCTCCCAGTGTTTAGAATTCGCTAAAGTTTCTGGAGACATTTCGCGACAGATGTCTCTCTTGATACCAGAGTTGATAAATCTGGAGGAAACGCCAAAGAAGTTTGAAACTTCCTGTGGCATTCCTCCGACTCCAAGACTACTAAGCCCTAGCAGTCACACGACGCCATTCGTAAAGATTAGCGAGGAGTCCAGCAAGCTGCGTTGCTTCATCAACACGCCAGAATTTCCGACTACACCTTGCATAGCATTAACACCGAAACACTCTGAGGAAACTATCAGTGACGCGAAGAAGGATGCGTTCAACACCTGTTCTCCTTACTACAAGCCTACTTCAGAGAAAAATGAAAGTTCCGTCGAGAAATTATCAAAGTCCGAAGCTGGTAACGGTTTGCAAAATTTATCCACATCGCCTACGCAAGTTAAACAATGCATTCCTCAGAATATCATCAGCTCAACGAATACGTTTCAGACTTGCGTGTCTGCGAAATTGGAGATAACGCAATTCGAGGTGATCAAGGAGAATCTGCCAAAGGAGGACGCAGTGAAGGAACTGAAAATATCAGCCAGTTCTCGAGATGCAACGCGTTTCGCCAAGCTGAAGACCGATCGCGTTAAAGATAGTCTTGCAGAGGCTATATGTGCAATAACAGATAAGAATAAATCTTTGTATAACAGCGACAGGTCGAACGACAGTGATACGTCGTCTTCTTCTTCTTCTGCTTCTTCTTCTTCTTCTTCTTCTTCTTCTTCTTCTTCTTCTTCTTCTTCGTCATCGTCGTCCTTCTCCTCTTCCTCTTCTTCGTCGTCCAATAAGTTGAACACAGGAAACTCAACAGAGAAGATGTCTCATGGTAAAAAGTGCAATACAGTTTCTAATCAAATATATACGGACTCGAGCACCGATTCAGCTCGAAAGGATGCAGACAAGAATACTGCAGTGGCAATAATCGCAGGGAATAATTGTTTAGAGTTACAAGTAAAGACAGTGGACACAGTATGCGCGAATCGGACAGAGGAAGCAATTACTGCTTTAAACAAGTGCGAATCATCACCGTTGAAGGTGTTCTCGTTAACAAAGAACGACGAGGAACTAAATGCCAACGCAACAGAAACTCCCGCCAAAGACGATGCTTTGTTGAACGAGGCAGACATTTCAGAGACCCCTAACAGCTCCAAAACTGGCGTCGAGAGTTTGACTAATCTCTCTTCGAAAATTGCAGCATTTATAAGCTCAGAAGATCAAAAATTGTTGGAAAAATATAAGGACTTGTTCGTGAAAAATTCCACGGCGAAGAAAACAAAGCAAAATCCAAAGACGGTGGGCATAAAACGGTTGAAACCAAATTCTTCGGTTGGCTCCAAGTCTGACAAGTGTGTCAAGAAGAAGGAAGAGAAGTCTAAGGTTGAAAAACTATCCTCGCAATTGGAAGAGAAGCGTCAACGTGTGATTGCCAAGTTTAGAGAAAATCTAAAGTCTAATGTAACTTATGGGAAAAAATGTGCGATTTTAAAGGATCGAAGTAGTGCTAATTCGAGGAGAAAGTATAATCAGCGGAACGAGGATCAGGCTAGCGGTAGACGGAAGAGGAAAGAAAAGAAGGATACAGAGGTGTCTAATAATAATAATAATAATAATAATAATAATGATGATGATGATGATGATGATGATGATGATACTGACACGCTAGTAAAGAATTCATCCAGCGATAGCGTAGGTAAAACTTTGAAAACACAGAATAAAGAGCATCCTGTAGCTTCGACTAGTGTCAGTGGTCATAACGAAAGAAATTGTAACGAGGGGTTTGCATGGAACGAAACCTCGACGATAAAAACTACGAAACACGCGGATGTCGAGACTAAAAGTAACTTCAATAAAGTTATCATTATTGAAGACGTCGCGAACAACGTTGAAATCAATCAAACTCGAAAGAAGAGTTCAGACGATTTCGATCCAGAAAATAAAGTGTCCATTTCAAATAACACGGAGGAGGAAATCTCAGCACAACCTGAAGGAAGCATGCATGACTCTAAAGAACATAGTTTGGATACGAGGGAACCTGAAAACTATGAACAGATAAACGTAATTGTTTCGCAGGAAAGTAAATCTGAGGCGATAAACAACGAACATAATTACAACGAGAAAAATGTGCGCAAGGTAAAGGAGTACCCGAGTCACGGTGGTAAAACAAGCAATATAATGAAATCGAAGGTTGACCAAGTGAAACGAGACTTGTTCAGTGATGAAGAAAATGATCATAAAGCATCCAATAACATAAAGAGTCTGCCTCGTCAGGAAAATAACGAAGTAATTCATAAACCTCGAGTACCCGGTACTTTTAAATCGTCTACAGAAAATGTGGACTCGGAGAATCCCAAGAATTTATCGCGTGTCCTTCAGTCGTTGCAGTTGATCCCCACGTGCAAAAACGATCATACTAGATTGCCTGAATACGGACACGAGGATAACTGTGGATCGTCTGATCTCAACGCGACTTCTACGCCCAACTCGGTCGAGTATCATTTCCTTTACGACGACAATGCACCCACGAAGAAGAGGAGGCGAAGATTCAGTAGTCACGAGTTGGAATTTCAGATTAACATCGTTCTGAACGATCAAGGCTGCGAAGAATGCATTAAAGTAATGACTGCCACCGATTACGAAGAGATATTTAATCTTCCGTCGAAATCTAGAAATAAACCTGTGAACAGGAAGTCCCCTGTAAAGAATGAAAACAGTGAATCATCCGACAAAGGGTTTCTTAGTAGTTTAACGATGAAAAATATACAAACTAAGCCTTTAATCACGTCAACCCCTCTCGAGAAGACACTTGCACATAAGGTGAAGAAAGGTGCTGTTAAAACTTCCGCGATAAATGAGAAAAACAATGAGATGCAACCTGATAGTAGAAAGAAATCCAAGGTGGACAAAGCAGTTCGAGAAAACGATAAAGGTAATTAGTTGATGTGACCTACAAACTAAACCAAGATAGATTAATATCAAAGAATTAAAAATGAAATTCTTAATAATTTTAGCGTGTCCAAGTACATTACATTTTTTATAGATAAAGAACCTATAAACTATAAACGTTTCGACTCTATTGTCCTCTTTGATGTATATGGAAATCTATAAAAACAGAATTTTTGTATATAAATTTTCCATTCATGAAATATATAAATAGTGTTCTTTATCTACATCGTATGCATTTACGTGAATTTTCAGATACTTATATCGGAAAAATTTCGAAAAGGAAATTGTCGGAGACGAAAGAAAGTAAGCAGGTACATGTAATTTATTTTATTCTCATATTTTGTTCTTTATGAAATGGAAATGCAAACAACCTATTTTATAGATCGAGAAACGACAGTATACAACGGATCCGCAGAAATTACTGAGCAACTTGGATCTAGATAAGTTTTTAACGTCCGTTCACGGACCAGCGTAAGCACAAAGTGCAGCTTTCGAACGTTGTACAAAACTAACTGATGTACAGTAGCGTTATTTATCTATCGTGCGAATCGTTGTTTTTTTTTCTTTTGAGAAATCACTTTGCCTCGAACAGAACCGGTTTTTTATATGTAGAGTATTAGAGGTTTTAGAATTAATAATAAAAGTTGACCTTTGTGATGTGGAATTTAAAATGTAAAAAGAAACAAAATTGATGAAGATTACCCTGTTTTTCTCCACCTATATATGAAACTAATATTTGCATGTATGCACTCGAAACCAGTAGCAAACATAGATAATGGGGGTGTTCGTTAAGAACGTTGATTCTTATTAATAGACGGAACGAATTTACAGATAGCTAGACGAATGTATTTTTTCTTTAAAAATAACGAGACACCTGTTAGATTGCATCAGGCAATATTTTATAATGTATTCATTCGCGATGAATGACGAGACAAAACTTAACATTTAGATTTTACAGCTTTGTCCACATCTTCCACAACTTCTAGTAATTTCCGCCACTGGGCCATATTTAGACAGATTCCTGTATAAAATGATTATCCTTTTTAGTTTAGTATTTCCTTTTTAAATAGTCAAAGTTTGCAAGAAAAGTATACAAATTTTTAATACCTTTTTTCCCAGGCTTTAAATTTGCATCCTTGTCGTAATACATTTCTCTAATGTCAACATATAATTTTCCTTTGAAATCCCGCACTGTAACTTGACGATTACTTCCAAGATCCCAAACAGTATTTTCCTCCTCTTTCGGAGATTCCTGTTTTGGTTTCTTTGATGGTTTCTCTGTCTTCTCTTCGATTTTCCTCTTCTGCTTCTTCTTTGACTTTACATCCTTATAAAAAAAAGGAATACGTAAGGAGGATACAAACGTTATAATACAAATGCTTTGTAAATTAAAAGAAATACCTCTTCGCTGCTATCGTCGTCGCTCGACACATATTCCTTCGACTTTGGCATTTTCTATTAGTTTACCTAAAATCTAAGCTTGTCGGTAAGATATTATTTCTTACGCGAATGTAATAACTCGTAATAAAATGTGAATCTTAACCTTAAAGATTACAATGATTACAACAAATACATATGTATATATACGTACCTAAAAATATTTTGCGTGTGGAAATTGATGCAAAGGGTACTGAATTTCATAAATTATTCAAGAATATGTAAGTTTGTCCCATTTATTAAACAGACGAACAAATATACGTTCAATTATATGTTATACATCATTTGAAAAAACCGTTGAATACTTACAAGTGCTTGTCTACAATCATCTACAATTACAAGATCGTACAACGTATGCACCATAAATTATACACTACGTAATATATGGTGATATAGAAGGGAAACTGTGATAAACCATCTTTGGAACGGAAATTATTTACAGAGTTCTCTTACTCTACTAACATTGCATTGCTCTATGACCAGCCATGGGCATGGAGTATGGAGTGAATCCAAGTGAATCATGAATCAGCCCCAATCACCCCAAACTTGTCAAATCTGTCAAAAGTAAACTTTTCTTCTTCTTACGATTACCATTTGATGGATTACCACAGTTAAATCACACACACACAAACACACGGTATCTCTTAAAAATGTTGGCGATGTTAACTGCTGATTGGTTTCCTTTGGGACGAGACGTATACTTTAGGTAACAACTTTGAGGTTATATGGAAGAACGATTTCAATTAATAAACGAACAATCAAATATTTTTCATTGTTTGATTTTTATAATTTTACAGAAAGTTTGAACTGTATCCACTTTCGTTCCAACAAGAGGTTTCAAACAACAATTTACTTGTGGCAGCTCCTTATGGAGGTTCCATTGCGGTTACCAAAAATCCCAAGAAATTTGTTAAAGTTCAGGGATCAAATAAATCCATGATTTATTTGTATACCTCTGCTGGAAAACTAACAGCCAAGTTACAAGTAAAAATATTCAATTGTAAACTATTTGTGAATTTTATGCTATTACATATGTTCAAATCTTTTCTGCACAATATGATTCGTTTCTTTTAGTGGAGCGGTGGCCAACTGATTAATTTTGGCTGGTCCCAGCAAGAAGAGCTATTATGTATCCAAGACAATGGCTTAGTTCACATCTATGACATGTTTGGTACATACCAACATGCATTCACTATGGGAAATGTATGCTACTTTTGAATGATTTTATCATGCATAAAATTTATACAAACTATTACTATTATATCTGTCTCTTCTCGTATCAGGAAGTACAGGATACCAAAGTAATAGAGGCAAAATTCTTTGTAAGTTCTGGTGGAACAGGTATTGCTGTATTAACATCCACTTATCACATATTCCTAGTAAATAACATAGTTGAACCAAAAGTTAGACAAGTATCGCAAGTTCCAGGTGAGTTTCTTGGATTGAAATTAATATAACTTAAATTAATGTAACTTTATCTTGGTTGTCTTTCATTCAGGATACGGAGGGCCGATAGATTGTTGGTGTTTAGTACATTCCAACAGAGAAACCCAAGTAATTTTATCAAACAAGGATGGAATATTCATAGTGCACCAAGCACATCAAAGTCCGACTCATATACCATTTGTACGATACAAACGCTTGAATGATTAAAAGTATATTACAAACATATTCTCAAGACTTGATAAAATAATGTATTTTATAGGCCACTCTCTTTACGACGCAGAATAAAGTGAGTTCCGTCGTGGCAATGGCTGTTTCCGGAAATAATCGTCATATTGCTCTATACGCCGATACTGGCCAGTTGTACCTAGGTTCTATAGATTTCAAGGAGACATATTGTAACTACTACGCAAATACGAAAGAAACTTTATCGAACATAGCATGGTCGGTATGTTTGTGTCATTGTAAAAAGCAATTGGCGATATATTTACTAAGATTAACTTTCTAGGTGCGGAACGGAAGCGGTGGTTTGCAGCTGGGACAGTACCATAATGGTCGTTGGACGTACAGCTGAGACGATAGTATACACTTACGATGGTCCAGTGCATCTTGTTACAGAGATCGATGGCATACGCGTGTTATCCAGTTCGTCTCATGAAATGATACAGAAAGTACCAAGTGTCGTTCTGAAAATCTTCCGAATCAATTCAACCGATCCTGCATCTTATCTTTTGGAAGCTTCTGTACAATTCCAGAAAAAGAGTCACAAGGCTGATAGTTATATAGACCTGGTGAAATCAAAGTTAGACGCAGCGGTAAACGCTTGCATCGGCGGTGCTGGTCACGAGTTTGATTTTGAGACGCAAAAGCTTTTAATGAGAGTAAGCTTCCCCCGTGTCGAGCTTGTTTTATTCTCACGATTCAAGGAATAATGTGCTCGTCGATTATTTTAGGCAGCCAAATTTGGCAAAGGATTCAGCAAGACGATCAATGCTGAATATTTCGTCACTATGTGTCGAACGCTGAGAATTCTGAATGCAGTGAGGCATCCTGCGATTGGAATTCCATTAACATATGCTCAGTATCCTTTTACTGTTCGATCTTCCGACTTTCATACTTTCATTATTTCATGATTTCATGATTTCATTTTTTTATTTTTTCATTTATCAAGTACATACTTAACAGACGCTTAGATACACCGTTCTAACGAGTCAAGTGCTACTGGACAGACTGGTTGCGAGAAGGCACTACTATTTGAGCATACAAATAGCAAGACATCTCAAACTACCCGAAATCGATGGCGAAAGCCGAATACTAGCTCACTGGGCTTGTTACAAAGTAATGTTATTGATTGTTAAGTTTTCTTCCTTCGGTTACCTAAGCATCTCTCACTTTGTATGTAAACAAAATTCTTTCGTGTCAGGTGAAACAAACACAACTGGACAAAGAACAAATAGCAGAAGAAATAGCTGATAAATTAGGATACGCGCCTGGTGTTTCCTACAGTGAAATTGCGAAGAGAGCAGCTGACTGTGGTAGAAAACAACTAGCAATTAAAGTAAAGCTTTTTTTTTTATATCTGCTTCGAGCTCTAGTTACGATTTTTTGTCTAACATAACATTATCCTTTTCAGCTGATAGACTACGAGCCACGTGCACACCAACAAGTACCGCTCCTGTTAACTCTAGGCGAGGAGAGAGCTGCTCTTCGTAAAGCTGTCGAAAGTGGCAATACTGATTTAGTTTACACAGTGATACTTCATCTCAGGCAGAAGATGACGCTAGGCGACTTTCAGGTGAACAATTTATTACCTATTTATTTATTTATATTAACGAAAAATAACGAATATTTAATTAAGATTCTTGTTATTGACACGGCACAGATGTACATAAAGCATTGTCCTTTAGCAATGGCGTTATATGTGAAATACTGTCAGAATCATAATCGGGAAACTCTTCGAGATATTTATAATCAATACGATGACTTTCATTCTCAAGCTGTATGGTTTATTACCGAGAGTTATCAACGAAAGGTTGGTGTAATTAATAATATACCTTAAACGTTTCAATTATTATCGGTTCTGTTTTATGTTGTGGTTAAAATCTTTCAGAATACAATGACGCGCGAGGCGTTACTCCAATCTGCTCAGGAAAATTTCAAAATGGCTCGTAATGACACGAATGCTGCTTTGACGGAAGAACAAATCAAATTATTGCGTTATCAAAGAACTCTGGAAGACACGTTACACAAATCGATCGTTGGTAAACCGTTGCACGATACGGTAAAGTTGCTACTGTTATCCAAGGAACTAAAATTAGCAGACAAACTGAGGTCAGAATATCGAATACCAGATCGAAGGTGTGGTGTGAACATTTTTTCTTTGTCTTTTTTCATATTTCTATTTTTTAGATCGTACATTATTTATCATAAATCGTTTCTCTTAGATATTGGTGGTTACGTATACAATGCTTAGCGGAGAATAAACTATGGGAGGACTTGGAAAAGTTTTCCAAGAGTAAAAAATCTCCCATAGGTTATGAGGTACCCATTTCTAATATTAAAATATTGTTTATCCCTCGTAGGAGTAAGAAATATTAATGTTGATATATATATATATATATATATATATATATATATATATATATATCTTTTATTCTCATCGTTCGTTTCAGCCGTTCATAGATCAGTGTTTGATATATGACGAGCACAAAAAGGAAGCGAAAAAGTATTTACCTAAAGTAAAGGATGAACTGAAAGTGAAGTATTTAGTTAAGCTGAAGTAAGTATATAAGATTTGTTATGATTTGGAGTACAACGAAATAATTCTTGCGATTTTGCAGAATGTTAAATGAAGCAGTCGACGTAGCCGTAGAACAAAAAGATGCTTCTGCGTTAACTTTCGTGTTAGCACAATGCGAACCATCGAATAGGCAACTGATCGACAAAATTAATATGTTCTTAACGAGTTTCAGAAATTAATGCTCGACTATTTCCATTCATTTTTCTGAATCTTTGGTTGAACATCGTATTTGTTCGCATAGATTTATGAAGAGTATCGTTAGGTGCATTTAAAGGAAAATCATTATTTTCCGAATCGATTTAAACCAAGGTACGACAGCGTGATATAGAACGACTAAAAATTCTTTGAAATTTATTAACATGTAAATATTATTACATATAAAATAATAGAATCAGATTTTTAACAAATTTTTTTAATACTTCAGTAATGGAAATGTACTAATATAATATTAATTATCGATTATTGGATATATTTATTAAATATTCCCCAACTTGAAATGCATTCTATATTAACTAAAAAGTGTTGGAAAAAAGCACATCAACTAGATTTCTCGGTAGATCGTATAAAATATTCGTGTCTGTCGATGAGATCGCTGACAATTAATTGTTCGATTTCTACGCCTTTGTTCAACTGTTCGTCCGTGAGAGATATTACGTATTCGTTCTCTTGACTGACGATTATTACTCGCTGCTTTCGAGTTTGCAACATGTTAGCTATGACCAACTACAAAGCATATTTTCAGTATACACGACGTTTATCAATTGAATAATTGAAATTACTCACGTTGTGTTTATATTTGTTGAGCGCGCTTCTCGCTTTCGGAATTAATAGATTTTCGTCGGTTTCCAATTTAAACGACACTACAAACGCCTGTGGAACCCATAAATTAACTAAAGGAGCTAATAGTTTCGGTACTAGTTGAAGGGATATTGTTTGTGGTCCACTGGAAGGGATTTTATGAACCGACTGTAAATTTAAAGATCATTTTGATGTACATAGATTCAAATGAAATTTTTATAAAAAAATTTTGTATAAAAAAAATCGTGGATATACCAATTCATTTGACGGAATGTAAAAGTCTGAAACTGCTGCTGCAAGATATAAAATAGCTTTGTTTTTAAGACAAGCTAGCGCTTGACACGCAGATCGAAGGTACCAGAGATATTCGGAAACAGTTGTGAAGGTCAATTGCAGTAATTTGCCTTGACTCGAAGCTTCTTTGTATTTATGTAATATCATTGTTAATTGTTCAGTATATTGTGGCAATACTAAAGACAAATCGATGCTTATTATACAGATATACAAAACAAATCCATAAATATGTTCACCTTAAAGAAATATGAATCGAGTAGATGTGTTAAGAAATCTATGAGATATACCTGTGAGCACATGTTTTCCTTCTCGTTGATCGTCCTTTAACATATCTAAAAATTTGTGTCCTATAAAATGTCTCGAATATGGTTCTAGGGATTTGACTCTGTAAATAGGCAAACAATGGTCAATAATATCATTCCTAAACATCGATGGTACGATAGTTACCTGTGCATAAAAATAACGGCATATCCTTTTTCTAAAAAATATTCTGCAGATACAGATCCTCTTGTTCCTGCGCTAAAATTATCTACAAATCTTACCGTGTTGTGCTCTAAGGGAGTCGTTGTTCCACCACTCTATAATATTATTGCAATTAAAAACAACTGAAAATACCAAGGTCAGCAATGTAAAACTCACTGTTACTAGTACGACTTTACTGTTTTTTTTCAAATGTCGTTCTGTAAATTCTTTTAGCGATAATTCGCTCTGAGCTAGATCTTGAGGTGGTGAATGTTTGACATAAAATTCTTCCCACGTTGTATTCATGTTTGTATTTCTTATTGTTAGAATTGAAATTGAACGGTATCACAGTAAGACTTTATTGTAACACAGTCGTATTTCTTATAAACTTTAAATAGTAGTTTGTGGTACTTTGTCTGTACGTATACATCGAAGAATGTATTCTGCAATGAGGAAGTGATAAGGTATTCTAATAAATGATCTTTATTAAATACAATAATAAATTGCGCACTTTCCTTGAACTTTGAATTTAGAAATTCATTACATAAAAATGGATGTAACTGTAACTCATGACTCGTGATACTTACAAGTAGTCGTGATGGATGCGCTCTCTCGCGACATGTTCGATACTTACGTGTATATAGTTGGAGACATTCGATAAAAGAGTTTTCCTACGTTATCATGGTATCACGAAACACCAAAAATCTTTCATCTCGAAAAAAAAGATGAAAGTAACAAGCATAAAATCGAAAACAAAATGTACCTTTTGCGATTTATTGTTGCAAACCATAACAAAAGAAATATAACAGCTATTTATATAACATTTATTCTCTTCTTCTGTCTCGTACAATGTCGTCGAAATAAGATTATTTTCAGAAGGTATTCAAACTTTAATATTTAAATCTAATTTAAACTTTGTATATTACACTTGAAAGAATAATACGAATCATGCACAGTATGCCTATTGTCATGATCACTTATCGTTAGTACGATCATGAAACAAACGAATTACATTATAGAATAATACAATATTAAGTTAACCATTTACAGTCGATACTAAGATGGAAAGAATACATTTTTAGTATTCTGGCGCAGGAGATTTGGCATTTTTATTGTGGATCATATGGAACTGAAAATAGAATAACGAGAAGTCAGATGACCAGAGCCTATTTTTTCTACTTGAATATAGTCAGAGACGATTGTCGGCAAGCTTTTACGATATGATTTAAACGTTGCCTGTCGCATTGCATGTTACCGAACATTTTCTTCAGACTACTACAAACAATTTACCTTGTATTGTTTGTCTTTGTATTCGTTCCATGGTTCGGTATTTTTTCCAGGGGTCCACGTAACATCGGGATTACGAACAGCGAGACGGAACAAATAAAAACTCGATCCTAATGCTCCAACTCCGATGCAAAAGAACAGTGGAATCAGCTAAGAATCAAAAATAACTATTAATATTATTGTCGTGATTCCAATCTGTTATTTTACCTTACCATAGGATTCTTTTTAAGGCTGCTCATTGTAAGACCCCGCATTATTGCCATTTTTGCTGTTTCCAAAAACCGTAACAGGCTTTTTTTAACGCGAAACTAATACGTAAGTAAACCACAGACCACAGAATACTTGCGAAACAGACTGAAACAGACTAGTCGATTCTTCTGCGCAGCAGAAATGGCCAAACCACTAGGCCACTAGGTTTCGAATAAATCTGAAATTTGCCGATATGTTTATTTGTCTCGTTTCCTTTTTTCCACATTTTCTAAAGAAGGAAACGAGACAAGAACATCAGTAAGCTTCAGATATATTATATATTCGAAACCTACGGTTTTGGGTTTTAGCCATCGCTACTGCGCAGTTACAGAATAAAATATCTTTATATCGGAAATTTTATTCCAGCTCAATCAGATACGGTCCTAATCATAGAGTAGTTTACAGGGATAAGGAATTTTTTTCAGGAAGAAAGTAGAAAATAATAAACTGCTAGTCTATCTCGTTGACTATACAATATTTCAATTTCAATGGTATCTCTGATATTAGATGCAGACAGTGGAAAGTTTACGATTGGAATTACTAAATTGGTGTTAGTATTAGTGGCGCCATCGGTGGTAAAACGCCCAAGTTCGTAGTGAAAATAGTTTCCACTCTGTCTACTAGATGGCGACACTGACGAAAGGTTTATTTAACAAAAAAAAAAAAAAATGATAATTTACCATTTTATTATTTTATACATTTAGTATATTATTTAAATTGAAGCTAGTTTTAGGGAAAATAACTTTACGTTACGTTCATTGGAAATAGTTATTAGGGGTAACTTTTTTCATAACGTCTTAGTATTTATTAATTATCGATTCTAACTATTTCGATGAAATAACATCATTCAATCATCAAACTTACATGAGAAGATTGTACTTGAGTTTCGCCTCTGTCGAGTACTCTATGGTATGGTAACGGTATGGTAGATACTTGTACATGCTTGAACATAATTTAGTCAATGTAGTCATACCATACGATACCATACAGATACAGTCATACGTCAAAATGGCTGAGCTAATATCGATACCGTTGAAGAAACCGTCTGATGTAGATGTCATTAAACCACTTACAAACGTTATTAAATCGACATATAGTGGTGCAGGTAATCAGAATGATTATACAGAGGCTATCACTGATTTTAGTAAATTAAGAAACAATGCTTTGTGGAGAGCTTTCGAAAAGTATGAAAGTTCTTTGGAGGTTATATACAGGTATGAGTCATCTTCAATTAAACATTATTTCGATTGTAACTACGATATTTGTCTAAAAAGACACATATCGGTTTAAACTGTTCCACCTGATCAATTTTTGTATAACAACTTACAATGTAAAAAGATTATTAATATCTATTAGAGCGTTAATTTGTATTATCTTTTACGTTCGGACTTTTGACGTGGTTTTGATACAAATAAATCAGAGCGTAATTACGAGATAATTATATAGTATTGGAATGACATTATCAACGTTCATGATTTCGTTTTCCAGTTACTATGATCAATTGTGTGCATTGGAAGGCAAGATTCCTGCTCATGAATTACAAATCCCATTCAAATGGAAGGATGCATTTGATCGAACTATATTCGGTGGAAAACTTAGTTTAAGTAAGATATATTTGTATATATTAATATCGCATTCAGCTGTTGTAAATAGTACATACTAGTTTAACATATATTTTCACTTACCACTCATTAGTGATAGATAAGATAAAGTCATTATCAACTATATCAATATCTTTAATCTAGCTTTCAATGATAAGTTATACTACAAAACATTTGATATTTTTAGCAATTAGCACATTGTCATATGAAAAGGTATGTGTATTATTCAATATTGCTGCTCTGCAAAGTTCAGTAGCAGCAACACAATCATTAGAAAGCAACGATGGATTGAAATTAGCAGCAAAATTATTTCAGGTTTGTGGTATATAATTTTAGTATATAATTTAAAAAATTCACGAATATTTGTGTATATTAAACTGTTGTATAACTTTCAGCAATCTGCCGGTATTTTTAATTATCTTAAAGGAAATGTTATGATGGCCATCCAACAAGAACCTACACCTGATATTAGTCCTGAAACATTAGGTGCACTGTCTGCATTAATGCTCGCTCAAGCACAGGAAATATTTGTATATAAAGCAATTCACGATTCCATGAAAGATGGAATTATTGCTAAATTAGCTGCACAAGCAGAGGAATTATATGCGGATGCATTAAAGTTGTTTCAGAAAGAGATTTTCAGAGCATTTTGGGACAAAGAATGGATTCCTTTGGTGTGTAATTAAAATTTCATTTATATGTAGATGTATGCATGTAATACAAGCAATTATTTTGAATACATTAATACAGATAGCAGGCAAGCAAGCTGGATACCGCGCGATGGCTGAATTTTATCAGTCGCTAGTATGTAAAAATAATAAAGTAATCGGAGAAGAAATTGCTAGATTAGAGGTAATTCTATTTATTATAAAAATGTTTCTAACATTTTGTTATTAATATATAATATTAACCGAAATGCGTATATTCTTAGCACGCCGTGGAACTATTCAAAGCGGCGCAACAACGGTCAAATAAACCTAATTTGTTTCAAGAATATGCTAACAGAGCTCAAAGGAATCTTACAGAAGTGAAGAAAGATAATGATTTCATTTATCACGAAAGAATACCAGACGTAAAGTCTTTGGAACCTGTGGGAAAAGCTAACGTTGCAAAATTGCTGCCTCTACCTGAAGTTTTCAGCTCGAATTTCAAAGGTTTGCATATATATATATATGCATATACACAGAGTCCTTTTATATAAACGTTTCATTTTGCTAGATCTCTTTGCTGACTTATTACCCGTTAGCGTGCACCAAGCATTGTCGTCTTACGAAGTCCGTCGCAACGAACTTGTTAATTCAGAAATTTCAAAACTACGCGAAATGACGCAAGTTCTAAATAGGTATGATAACTAATCAAATACTTGGATAAATACTCTACCCCTATCTAATGTTCAATAATTATATTTTTAGCGTTTTGGCAAGTTTGAATTTACCCGCAGCTATCGAGGATACGAGTGGTACCGAGTTACCCCAGTCTTTGTTGGAAAAAGCTCAATACGTCAAAGAAGCTGGTGGAATAAATGGTTTGGAAAATGCTATGAAAGAACTACCAGATCTTTTGCAACGAAATAAAGAACTTTTAGATGAGGTAATAGATTCTTTATAAATTATTATACATGTTTGTTTTATAATGTAACTTGGAGGTTCTTTTTCTAGTGTGACCGAATGCTGAAAGAGGAACGCGAATCTGACGATCAGTTACGTGAACAGTTCAAGGAGCGTTGGTCGAGAATACCCAGTACTCGTTTGACGGAGCAGTTTACTGTTAATTTACGAAAGTATCGTGAAATTATTAACAATGCTGTATCGGCTGATAAAGTAAGTATAACGATGTTGTGAAAATAATTTTGTACAAGTACATAAATAGAATATTTTCAAATATTATGTCTTGTAGACAATTCGCGAGAAATTCGAAAATCACAAGCATGGCATGGAAATATTAAGTCTGAACGATGGCGATCTGATTAACGCTGTACCAACTGGATCAGCAGTCCAAGAAAGTCATACCGTGACCCAACTTAGGAAGCTAATGGAGGATGTAAGTGTTTAACATAAATCTTTTCATTTTATATTTGTATCACTTTACGACGCAATCTTCAATTTCCTTCTAAGGTTGAAACACTAAAAGCAGAACGCGACGTTATAGAAAGCGAACTAAAATCTGTTACTAGCGATATGAAAGCGACATTCCTCTCGGCGCTTGCTAAAGACGGTGCCATCGACGAGCCAAATTTATCCGTAGAAAACATAGGGCAAACGTACGGACCTTTGCAAAAGCAAATAAGAGACAGTGTTTCTCGGCAAGAACAACTAATTGCTGAAATTCAAGTACATTAGAATTTTGTCTCGTGTGTATTATAGTTTGAATATTTTGTATGATACTGATTTAAAGAATGATTACAGAGATGCCATGCGGAATTTACGAATGAACAATCTGGCAGTGGCAGTTCAAGAGAAACGATGTTATGTAAACTGGCAGCTGCTTATGACGCATTTAAAGAATTAAAAGGCAATTTGAACGAAGGTGCTAAATTTTACAATGATTTAACACAGGTAAAATAGTGATTATGCCTGCATTTAATATTGTATATGTATATTGGTGTGTGTGTGTGTATATATATATATTTATTGGTATCGCTTCTGCAAATAATTTTGTTTGCGCAGTTGTTGGTGGTGTTCCAAAATAAAATATCAGATTTTTGTTTCGCTCGAAAAACCGAAAAAGAGGAACTAATGAAAGATTTAACAAAAAATTTGAGCCATAGTGGTCCAGCTACGACTCCCAACATTCCAGCTCATCATAGCGGTATGAATTGTATTTAAAAATAAATTCTTGCATTCTATACTAAAGTTGAAATGTCTAAATACATTTAGGAGCATCTGGACAAGGTCAGTCTGGAGCAGACCAAAGTGGATCATCACAGTTACCTTATCCCACAAATTTCCAAGGAGGAATGCCCGTACCGTACGGAGCTGGGGTTGCTACACCGTATCCTGCATATATGCCTCCCCCCATGCCAGCGACGTATAATCCTTACGCAACGATGCCTTATCCCACTCAAGGTGACTGAAAAAATTGCAAACTGCAAATTGCAGTGTCTTTTATAATATCGTGGAATATGTACTATCTCTACTGTTTGTTTATCAGGTTACAATCCGTATCAAGGCATGTCTCCAGCACCTTATGGTGGATACGCAACTCTTCCACGTTATGGTGGACATCCCCCTCCGCAAGGCCACAATCCGTATTGAAAAATAAAGTATACTTTACGTATACTGTGATTATAAAATTGTAGCTATATGAATTGAAACATTCAGGAAGGAAAAGCTTGTACGAAATAATAGCGACGAAATATATTTTAAAAGCATTTTTGTCCGATGACGATCAATGCAAAACTGCATCGAAAAACAAGTTCAGAAAACTAATTCTCTTCAATTATTATTGAATTTCAGGTAGTTGAGTTTTTATATACCGAACGTATCGATGGATAATGTACGTTGCGCTTCTTTTAAATAATATTTGACAAAACGGAAAAGATTGAAATATGATGCTGGTGCGACTTATAAATATATTTTGTAACATAATATACAGTAGTTGATCACTGTGTATCGTCAACGAATTACAGTTGCTTTGTCGTTACGCATAATAACCTTTTATTATTTATAAATATAGGATTTTGTTGAAAGACAACTGATCATTATTACGCTTTTATTTCGAATTATACAATATATACACATTTTTTGTAATAAATTAAAATGTTTGAAATGATGTTGAAAATAAATAGGTGAATATTTGATGTTTACAGACATAAAGGTTTTTAATACATACATTACGATTATTACCATTAATTTTAATAAATTCATTCTGTTTGAAATATCGAAATAGACTTTGAAAATTTTACTTGAGATTAGGTTAGGTTTCGAAGTTTTGGTTAGTGGCGGGATCGATGGGTGAACGGCCAAGTTTGAAGTGAAAATAGTTGCGAAGGTGTCTGTAAGATGGCGTCACTAAGTAAAAGATTCCGTGTCTAAACGTGTAGAGCCAGATAAATGTTTAACTAATATGTTAAAATGATAGCTTGTAGTGTTATAGAGCAAAGAATCGTATCATGTATGGATTTATGAGAAATAAAAAAAAGTAATTTTAGAAAGGTGTCGATGGCGCTATCTAGCAGTAACAGTGGGAACTATTGTTCAGTAGGAACTTGGGCGTTTTACCACGGATGGCGGCACAGATATTAAGATTTAGTTCCAATTGTCAAGGTTAATAGCGCTGATAGTTTCTGTCAAACTGACACGATAACGTTAAAAGTAAGAGGAGAATGGTAATGGGTAAGGCGGTAAGGGACCCGCGAGTTCTTCACACGCATGTTCTTACTCCATAAAACTGCGCAAGATTATCAATTGCGTTACGTGGCAGTGATTAGCCGTATGAAAATGTGGTAAAGCCGTATTAATATATACCGTAACCTATTGCCTAGCTACGTTCTACGACACAGTTTTGTTTACAAACATCACGGCAACATAACCTCAAACACCGACACATAACCTGTTAACAGTGAATTATATGTATGTATGTAGAAAGGTCGCGTGTTGCAATAGAAAACATTTATGGCACTTTGTGTTGAAGATGCAACCATCAGGAAATGGCACGATGGTCGACCGTGTTGTCGGGAGTGTTCCTGGCTCTTTCTATGGTCCTGTCCCTTGGCAAACTTCTGATGCTTGCCACCGGAAATGGAAACAACGGAGATCTGACCGAGGCTGATCAGTGGCTTGCTGAAATCGGCCTCAAACAATACCGACCACTCTTCAGAGAACAAGGTCAGAATCTATAATCGAGCGATGTGTTAACGCTGTGCTGTTTTGGCGAGGCTAAGGGGATTTCAATGTAAACACAAAGGGGTGCACAAAACTTGAAGTTTAATTGAATTTAACAAATACATTTCGATAAAGTTGTACGTATAACATGCTGTTGGAGAATAATAACTCGACAGCGATGCGTTGGCACAAGATGGAAAAGAATCGAAACGGGTAGCTGCATCGCAGTTCCAAGGGTTTCGTAGACAGATTATCTTAGCTGGTTTGGTGGGAGCAAAGATTACCAGACTAATTAAATACAGTGTACTTTGACATTAGCTACTCGTTTCGAACAATTTCGTTGTCAATGAAACACCGAAGTTTACGTAACTGCTCCTAAGATATCAAGATCAGAAGAATAAAATTAGAACGCAGAGGAACCTGGTTAACATGTTGTCAGAATTGTTTATTCTATTTGATAAATGTAAATTCTTCAGAAAGAATTGTAATTGTGTAGTTTGATTGTCGTCGTAGGCGTTAGGATAGTTGAATACAGTCTTGGATGGGATAGATAGAGGTTCCCCAGCTGCGGCAATGTCACAAAGCGTTGTTTGCATTTGGTCCATCGGATGTAGAAGGATGCTCGTGTCCTGGTCACCCCTTTAGAGAGCGTGCGCAAACGTTTGCGTGCACACGGACACGCCGGTTTTTCGGCCCTGTCCGTAGATGTGTGTTGGCCGAAAGTATCGTGCAACGGTCACCAATAAACGGTAGAACCCTAATTGGCCGATACCCTCTCTGCTGAATAATAAACGTCCCACGACGTGCCAAACTCGTCGGCCAAAATGACACTGCGCTCCCTTTGTCCATACTACAATTTCCTACCGCGACAATCACTGGCTAATCACCTTTTCCTTTCGATTGCGAGTTTGTTATACGTTCCGTGATTTCAACATCATTGGCGTTTTTTCTTTTTTTTTCTTGTTTTCTCTTTTTCTCTTTTTCTCTTTTTCTCTTTTTGTTCAATCGTACGAGGTATTTTCATTACTATAATATTGTATCTGATAAAAAAAAAATTCAAGCATGTGTTGTATCGTAAAAGTTGTTGTAAAAATCAATGAGATTTGTCAAAGTATTTAAATTATCCTAAAGTAAGATCTTTGAAAGAAGTATCTTTGTTGCTTTTAATGACGAACAAAGACTCGTCAATTGCTTGATTTATTGCTCGATGGTAGCAGCTTTGCTGTAACAGCCTGTATATCGAAGGCGTCCAACGCGAACGAGAGCACTTTGGTCTCGATTCGGTGGCAAGGGCGGCGCAATTATTGGAAAACTTTCTGGGCATAGAATTTTAGGTCGAAACGAGTGGGTTGAATCCATTTGCGGAGCCCCACTCGAAGAAATGTCTTTCGAGCCGTATTATTAAATTAATGATCTCGCGTGTATCGCGTACCAACGAACCGTTACTTGGCCAATGTTATCGACAATTGGACGTATCGCGAGTTCGTTGAAGAATCCTCGTCCTTGGTACGAGCCGTGAACCCATCAGAGAATCTATCCTCTCGATGCATTTCATATTTCACTCTAATACAGAGTATCCTCGAGCGTCCCCACTTTGATCCTGTAGATAGATGTTTCGAACAATTACGTGGATAACGGTCTCGGAACAGTACTCGAGATAGAATAACGCGAGATAAATTCGAGAAGAATCGTGTCTAGATTTATTTTCTTCGAATCAAGGCGAATGCTATGCTAAAACTTACTAGGCAGTAGTCGTTGGATTAATATTTGATCGACTGGTATTAGCGTTTAGGCATGTATAATAATTAAAGTTAATTATATAAATTTGTTATTTTCACACAATTAGTACATGTATCATGTAATATTTACGTATGTGATTTGTTAGAATCGTTGTTGGATTTCTATTTACATAATAATTGATATGCCTATAATGGTGGGAATCTGAATAATAGATAATGAAAGGTTTGAAGTACGCGACGCCGACGTAGAGAGGGTTCGTCATAGTATCCAACTATTCTCGATTGTCTCGTAGCGTGCAGATTTCCCGCCAACAGAATCCGAAAGAGTAACTCAAAGAACGATACCGTTAATGTTCAAAGACATTACGTAGGGTAATACCGTTCATTTTGCGCGTCGTTAAAGCGACGGTGCTTCAAACGACCCCAGAGAGAATCCACCGTTTCGATGCAGAAACTGCATCGATTCTTCGTTTTCCTGGCGCGCAAATTTCCTTGGAACGAAACCTATGATTTATCTCGAAGAATCACAGTATTATTGTCCGATATGTTTACTGGCATCGTTAATAATTTAATCAGCCTCTGTACTACTCTGTAATCTGTACTACGAACGAGAGACACGTTTGCTAAGTTTTACGAGACCGATAAAGTGATTTCTAACACGTGTCCCTGTTAGCCTACCAAACTAATATTTCCCCATTATCTAAGCAACGTCAGCAGCAATCTCAGGGTGCTCGAAACGAGTCCAAAGGGAGTCTACCGTTTGCATACAGTTTCTGCATCGATCCTTGATTTCCCTGCAGCCCGGATTAACCTTAAGCACGTGATCCATCGGGGTGTCGTTATCTGTGACACAGCCGTTCCTCGTTCTAATCGCGATCACCATCTACAGTCTACAGCTAGATCGCATAAAAATCAAGCGAAAAGGGATTGGTGGCGAGACGAAAGACCGCGCCGCGGCGTTTGGGGATAGATGTCCCCTTTGGAAGAAGAGGCGCGAGAAAGGGGTTGGAAGACGCGAAGGACGCGGTTCGTGGGGGTTGCGTAGTCTTGGTTGCGGGCAGCTGGTGGGAGCAGGAAGGAAGAAACGGCAGCCAGAGGGGTGGCACTGGCAGCGTAATGGCGTAATCGTATCGCATCCAGTCGTCTAGCGTGAGTCCGCGCGAGCGGATCGTCGGCGTTCGAGTCGTATCCGGTCTCGGTTAACGGGCGTCGAGGCGCCTCTGGCCGACGGGGACGCGTGGGTACACGGTACCCCGTGCCAATATCATTTTCGCGAGATTGTTTGTTTGTCGCGAAACGACGCGAGCATTATGCGTGTGCACGCGATCCACGAGACAAACGGGCCAGAGCCCGCAAACGGTGAAACCGTAAACGTAAACGTAAACGTAGACGTAAACATAAACGAGACGCTCGAGCGTCCGCGGAGCCTCTGACACACTCGGCTCGGTCCTTAGTAGACGTGTCGTATCGTGTATAGGCTAGGCGTTTTTCGATTCCTAAAACACGCTTTCTCCTTCCTCCCTCTTCACGCCATTCCCCGGATCTTCTGTAATCCGAGCGAGCTTTCCTGGTCCTCTGCCACCTGGATTTCCAATTAGTCACCTTCGACCTCCTTTCGAAACCTTCTAATACTCTCCGTTACCGTAACCGCGTACAAGAAATCGTAGAGATCGTCGCAATTGTATCCTGTAAGCGGTGTTTCTCTGGCCTCGAAGCGACAAGGGTTGATTTATCGTTTAAAATCCGCGAGAACGAGTTAAAATCGCGCCTCGAACACCGTCGAGGCGATTTTTCGTTGCAAAGTTCCAGCTGCCACGATCCCACGGCGGTCTTCTTCTCAGCTGACGAGACAAAAAGTCGATGAAAGACGAACCCGTAAGTGCACTGTTTCTTGGGTTATCCTCCGCGGCGCGGCGTTCCGCCGAAACTGGCCCCAGGTACAGGTACAGGTACAGGTACAGGTACAGGTACAGATACAGGTACAAGTGATATTCGCTAGTTGCGCTGCTCGAGCCCTTCGAACCTGAGTTTCGTGTCCTTTCCAACGACGAGGGGGATCAAGTTTCCTCGTAAACTTGTTGCTAGCTAAATTCTAATATTTATTGTATATTTATGTTTATCTATACCTGATATTTTACCTTCATACGTATATACGGATGTTTATGCAAAATCATATTTTCACAGGTACAGAAAAAGAATTGAAAACTAATGTAAGAGAAAGTATATATCGTGAGATGTATATTTTTCTGTTTGAATTTGTACGCATTCTCATACACTTGTCCAGATTATCATTTGCCATAACTGTATAAACATCCAGAATCCAGTTGTAACAGTCTCGTAACGTTTGTTACTCGTTTGTTTCAATACCGTCTACGGTACTTTCTTCTTACCATTTGTTTGTTGATCAGTTTGGGTCTCATTGGCCCGCTGTACAGGCTGTAGCGTAATCCATTACATCGCTGCCGTAACAATGTTACGTAAAATGAGCGCGGCAGTTGAAAGTTGACAAACAATCGTCTCGTGCAAGCTTGTTTGCACTCGGCCGCTATGCATGGGCTTATTCGTTCGGAGAACATCGAATTACGTTTCTAATTAACCGTGCTCTCAACCCTCTCGACCACCCTCTCGACGTACAATTTACATTCGACGCGATGTTCGCCGATGATCGGTCTACCTCTGAGGTCTCCACTCGGATTCGTTATGTTTGCATCGATACTGCGAACGTGTAAACCTTGGCGGATCGGTTTATCGAAGGTGTACATTCGTTGATAATAGTTTACGATCACTATACCAGCCGTTGTCACGATAACGTATAGCTGTACATACATATAATTTCGCATCGCTTTGAAAATCTGCTCGTCCTCGCACGCGAACTTGACTTTTTAATTACTGACCGTCACGAGAATCCTCGAACGCTCTCGCAACAATTTTGCTAGTACAGTAGAAGCTCGTATATATATATATATATATATATATACGATATAAAGAACATATATACGTATACATATACACGTATAAACTCGTTGCCGAGTCCAGTAGCCTTTAGCTTCTAATAGCTGAGCTCGGTACTTTGTAGTCGAGCCCCATAGCTGAGTCCAGGATTTTCTAGCCCTCCGTAACTTTGATGAGATTCTGCCGTATCACTGACTTACTACGCATTATTCTCAACCCTTGGAATGGCTAATTAAACTAAAACGTGTAATCCAACGCGAGCATCGATTTCCTTGGAAACCGCTGATCGTTGATTCACGATGCACCCCATGGAACGAAATCACTCGATCGAGCCAAAAGTTGAACTATGCAGTTCAAGTTCCCCGAGAGGGAAGTAACACGGTCTGAGGGCTCGTCTCGAGAGGAGCTTCTGCAGGGGTTCGGGGGTTCGGGTTCGTTCGGCGTCGGTTCTATTTGAATTTCTAAACTGTACTCGATGTCTGATTGTCGGGATGCCCAGCGAGTTTCGCCACCAGCGCTAAACTTGCTACTTTCGCGGAGAGGAGAGGTCACAGAACGAGTCGCGTAGAAAAGAAGACGTTGACGTCACCGAGGCCCCGCCAACTTTCTCAACTTGGAAGATTCTAGCGCTCGTTGAACCATGTAATATTTCATTACGACTGGATAAATGTCTAACAAGTTGCGATGGCAACGATGCTCGAGACGAAAGAGATTTAGATTCTTTGAGGTTCCTTGTTGTTTGTCGCGGGTACTTTGAGCTATAAACAAGCAACTACCGCGACAATTAACGCCAAAGTGAACGTATCGGAACGGGAACACGTTGCTTTTAATTGATATCGTTAGATACTGTATAGAAATAGTTGAAGTATTATACGTAGAAAGGTAACGAACGCTGTATGATACAAGTGGGGGGCGTGGAAGCTTATTGTTAGTGGAAGGGACCAGAGTAAATAAAATAAAATAACTGAAAACCAGCCAGACGATGCGATCCGGAGGTCTGGTGGTAGCGTCTCGACCTCGACGTCGATCCGGTAAAAGATAAAACGCGTTACCGTGAAAACTTTTTCCTCGTATCCGACCGGCCGACGATCCGAGACTCGCGTTAAAGTGCCGCAATGCAGGATAGGATGCATTCGCAGTGCTCCAGGCGATCTGGCGACTTTTACTCCCGAGAATATCAACGACAACCTTCCAACTAGAAATGCATGTGCTTCTTTCTTCGGTTCTCGGCGCGTGTACATGGTCGTAAAACTTGGATCGTACATATGCAAACAAAAAGGAAAGAGTTTTTGTACTTTACGATATAATAGTACGTTATCTCGATTAAGATTTACGTAATGTTTCAAAAGTTTCGACTAAATCTCCAACAAGTATCGTAGATCGAGAAAAGGTAGGCGATTTTTCAGGCTATCAAACGTCAAAGCGATCCAACTCCTCGACGAAGGATTTCAGAACGAGCTCGAAACGCAAACGACGGCGCAAGCTCGTTGTGAATCATTCGATGTATCGCGTGAGACGAAACGATAGCGATTTCGAACGCGAGACAACGTACTTTCTCGGTCATTTGGTAAATATGTACGCATCGATCGGTACGCGTGTCGATACCACGCGACGGGAAATCGATTTCCCGGAAGTAGATGTTGCGTGTAAGTGGTAACGCGCGCGAACGCTGTTCGAGGGAAAAGTATCGATCCTCCTGTGGCTGGCCTTAACCTTTCGTTTTAGGACAAATGTTGTCGAGCCAAATCGCTGGCTCGAGTTGATTTTTGTCTGCTAAACGCACTCTTTCTAAATAGCCCAAGTACTCGAGCTGTCGATAATATCGAAACAAACTAACGATAAGAATTCTACTACCGCATCTCGGACGATTCGTTCAAGAGCCCCTCGAAACTACGTACAAAGACTAGCCCTCTCAAGTAAATAGCCAGCCTCGTCTGACCACGAGAAGTTTGATTTTACGAAACGCGCAAGCCAAGATTTCCTCGATATTTAATTATCGTTGCGCGAACGAGTCCAATGTCGAAAGAATTACCGAGCCCACGTTAATTCCTGCTAACGCGTTCGTCACCAATAACGGTCTCTAGCTATAGGGAAACGTGAACGAAATCGCGCGCGCGGAAAGCCTCACTGGGATGGGATCAACTTGAAACGGTTGGAAACCATTCCGCTGCCCTTGATTACACACTACAGAGAATTGCTAATTAAATCCGATTCGGAGACGAAGATTCGGCCGTGTATCCGTCGCTCTCGACGAGAACTCGCGTGGATCGACTGCAGGGACGATCGACAGCGATTCGATCGATTTGTTTATTGTAAAGAAAAAATGTACAATTGCCAAATTTCCACAAAGCACTAGGGCAAATTTCCAGCCCAGTAGATAGAATTAATCACAAACGATCTATTATGTCTCGAGCAGAGGAAACGCGACACTTGTTGATAACCATCCCTTGTACTCGTCAACGGTTCTTTGCTGTGCATTCTGGAATCGCGCGACTATCGATTACGTCCAGTATATTCCTTGGAAAAAAGAAATATACACGTATATATATATATATATATATATAAATCTTGCAGGATTATTTCATGGTTTCGGGGATTATGCAAATATAATCCAAGCTCGCTATAAAGTAGCTCGAATTCAACGACGTTATCGTTCGCGCGACCGTGCGACGCACAGACACCAATTACATTCTACCGCGACACGAGCCCATTAATCATCCCACAATCGCGCGAATTTCCCGATGTTCCGGGTGTGTATTTCCAGCGACCTGGTCCCTGCTTCGAACTTGCAGCGAGATACAAACATTAGGCAACGGAATTCGATTCTCGCGGAGACGGGAACAAGACGTGTACGATTTGTTTATAAATTATGAACGTCCAAAAGATTCGGTATTTCGATTTCGCGAGGTAGATATTACGAGTAGTACTATTTGATATTATAATCCAATATTGTACAATTCTAAAGTCTCTCGATAAAAATGTTTGTGTTCCCTCGACTCGACCCTTACACGTAAGAACGCTTATTACTAAAGTTTACAACAAACAACGCAACGTAGGTGTATTTGATAGCAGACGAAGTAAAATTGTTATTCGAACGCGGTGGGCCAGAAACTCGAAAGACAATTGGCGAGTTTGGTAAGAGTCATCCTGTATGGCGCGGTTTCGCCTCGGGGCTTCCGCTGAGACTTTAATTAGCCCGAAAACAATCGGGCATTCTTCGCGAAACGCGTTCACGGTCTCGCGTCTTTTCATCGTCGCCGTGCAGAGTTAATCCCGGAGGGTCCTCGAAAATTCTTTTCATTCGGACCGCGTCACCAGGGTCACCTCCTGTTTGGTTGGCCGTTTGCGAGAGGGAACCGCGATCACCACCGCCGCACCGCACCGGTTTCAAATATACATCTATGTACCTCTAAAATTTACCCTCTAGATATATCTATCGAACAAATTTCTTTGAATTAAATGATAAGTTTGATGTTTGTATACATGTGTACAGAGTCTACAAGTCTTTCGATCCATATTTCACTACTTGACGTTCTTTTCGACGAGGAATTCTATGTTGGCAGAAAAGCTCTGCGAGTATGGTTTTGCAGCAAAATTCTGTCACGAGCCCGGCGCGATACGCGAAACGGTTGAAACGGTTGAAACGGTTGGCCTAGGGGCGAAACGTTGTAAATTCCTCGCGTTATAGGTATATGTCGGCAGGCACAAGGCTAGACACAAAGGCGTGCACGGAAAACGCGGAATCGATCTGTCCCAGCTTGGTAATACCGGCAACCCTCTCATGCATAATCATGAGAATGTATGACATACGTATGCCCTGGTTTTGCCTGGCCTCCTGCACCTCTTCGTTCGCCACCCCGTTGCCTCTCTCGGCACCGAAAGGATCGTTAGCACCAAGTGAAGGATATCCGTTCGAAAAGGTCAAGAGTCCAACGCGAGGTCGCCGTGCTTCGCGGTTGATTCTTTCATTGTGCTATGCCGTATTTCTCTCTGGTTGGTAGTCACCAGTTGTCCAAAAAACGAACAAACTGAACCGAAGAGGAAGGTCCGAAAGAGAGAGAGAGAGAGAACATCCTCCTTTTTACTTTGAAATGTTCCAGCGTCTCCTCGAGGGCTTGGACGAGAATCGCTAATGGAACGCTTATCCCTCGAGTCCTGCAGCGGCTGAAATCCGTCACTTTTCTTTTTACCTCGAATACGGTCGAGTCTGTTCCTAACTATCGTGTTCATTGGCTCCTTGTATGTATCGAAATCTTAACGCTTTATCCAGCCGCGTGACTATTCGCACGGTGGCTTTCTTATACTTGAACGTTTGGTTACTTGGCAACGATCAAATAATAGATCACGTAACTATAGAATATTGCATTTGTGATAAGAAATGGTCTGGTACCATTTGCACAGGTGACGGGTTAGTGGTCGCGCGGGTCAGCGGTTGAACCGCGGGTCATAGCTTGTCGACAACTGGTGTAAAGTCCAGGTATAAGGTTCCTGGGGGTCATTGACTGTTGCAGAGAGAATCGATTAGTAATCATCGTTCATAGATTAGTCTTCAATTATCAGATGGTAAATACATATACGGTATTTATACCATAAATATTCGTAGCTTCTATGTCTATTAAAGAAATCTGTTTAGATTAAAGAAAAGGTTTAATATTTTCAAATAAATGTTTCGTTATTAATATGTCGATGAATAAAGTTTGTTTGAAAATATCCAATATATCGTTCAATTTAGACAGTTTTCTTTGATAGACACGAAAGCTACGAACTGTATCCAACAGTTAAATCTCAGCCTCCAGCATCGTCATCCCCTTTCATCTTTCGCTTGATTCCTTGTTAGTCGAATCGTTCGACCTCCTGTTCACCTTGATTTCGATCTGTAATCGGCTCCGATCGAGTCGATAATCTCCGCGTCTCCGGATATCCCAAATACCGATAACGCCGATAACGCCGATAACGCCGATAACGCCACGGCGGGGCCTCGAAATTATATCGGTTATCGAGAAGCGAGCAACAAAGCCGCTAACGTGTGTCGGTCGGATCGAATCTCCAACTGTCAGCAACATTTCCCACCACGATATATCCACCCATTATTCCGGATATTTGCTTGATTCGCTGGACGCCAGAATACATACTAGATACCAATTACAGGTTTGAAATTGAAATTGAAATTGAAATTCTTACGTTGCATAGATTATTGCGTTAGAATATCCCTGTTTTCTCTATCTATGAAGATATAGATTCTCTCTAGATGAAATGCTCGCAACGCGGCAGGTATCGATTAATAGCTTCAACTCGCGATGGCCCATACGTTCTGTTTCGTCCTGTGTGGTCGGTTTTTCTATCGTTGGACGGTACACGGCGATAAATTGCACACGGGAAACGAGATGAGCGCGGAGAACACGAGTGCGATAACCCCGGTTCGACCTCGAGTGGACTCTTGACCCGCTTTCGGGAACGTTTAATTCATAGTAACGCGTATCGGCGTCGTTGATTAGATCGTCGGCGTCGAGCCGCGAATATCGATCCGTGAGCGTTTAATTGGTGCGGTTAATCGACGGCCTAAAAGGAGCCGTGATACGAGGACGAGGATGGGAATCGTCGAAAACCGGCATCAATCTCTTCAGCCGAAACGGCCGGGGTCGTGTATCTGGGTCAGCACAGGCCAAAGCTAATACAGCGAATATCGCTATCGAAACTTTTCTCCTCCCTTCTTGTAGCTTTGCCCGCCTCGATAAGCTTAATTCTCAAACTTGCCGATACCGAAAGTCCCTCGGGTCGAAAGTTTCCGGTTTACAGCGAAACTACGCTAAGCCGAACGATCGTTCTCGCTTTGGATATTCGTAAAGTCGGAAAGCGTAGCTGACTTTGTTGGTTTGCGTGAAAAATGTTTGAAAATATTCGCTCCTCGTGTAGCTCCTGAAATTCGAAAGTGGGCCACCCTATCGTGCTATTTTTTCTCTATTTAACACTTTACAATAATCCTATTGTACCTATTGGTCTATGAACCTACACAGGCTTGCTTGTTATAAATCGACAGTCTTGCGCATACATACCAGTGACATGCAATAATAGATCCATATAATAACGCGCTGACTGCAACCTCGAGGTCGAGGTAACCTTTGATCCGAAAGCATACAGTTTCAACTTGTACGAAGCGATTAGGATCTAAACTAGCAACTCTAAACTACTATCGGTCATCTCGCTGTGTTTATCGGCCATTGCGTTGTATTTTTGGTCCCGCTGCACTCACTGTACATATAACGGGGTAAAGTAAAAATGACGAGACTCCAAGGTGAGGCCACGTAAAACAGCTAGTCTCTGGAACCAACCGCGACCGCGACCGCGACCGATGCCAATAAAAGATAACACACGTAAAGGACGTAACTATTCGTCGTGGCGAACAAGCAAGGTCATCTTTAGACCCGTGTACTCGCCTGCGACCTCTCCCCACCGCGCTCTGTGTTTCCCCAGCTGGGGCTCGAGCAATAATTGAAATTAATGAAATTTCGTTAGCAACCACAATTCCCCATTGTTCGTCTTCGAGAGCGTGATTAATGCTTCGCGTCGCTCTAACCTCCCCTTTGTTTCCTCTCGTACACACGACCACGTATTATACACAACATACGCGTATGCACGCCTTCTCGTAAAACGTTCATTTTCTCTTTAACAAAACATCGGCTGATACATACGATAGTATCATCGGCTGTCGAGACGAAAAACAGAGGCGCAAGTACCTTCGTTGTTCGCATATTTGTGTTCATCTCGACTGACAATCGGTTGGCGCGTAGCAGCAGAGTCGAGCAGAATTACGCAGCGATTGTTGCCGCGTGTATTCAGTTTCCTATTATAGATGTAATGCTAGCCTTGAATTTTTAGCATTTACAACATGTTGCAACTATATCCTGTACGTCTGTCGTGACAACATATGTAAATGTATAAAACTCGCAGTTTACAGATTCCTCGCGAGTTACTCTTTGCCCGAAATATTTTGATCGCGATCTATCGGTTACGCGACGTTAGGCGTCCTTTTCATAATCTCGTAAATATCAAGGTGAATTGTGTGTACGGGGCTTTAAATTTCTTGACGTTTGGACGAAAGATTGAGACGAAAGTGACGAGGAAGCGATGAACGAGACGGTGAAAAGAATGTGAATGGTTGATTAGACGGTAAAAGTTGACGAACCAGGACACAAACGTGGAGGAATTATGCCGGACAAAAATCGAGGCTGTCGGGATGGACAACGCGACAAAGATTTCTTTGCCGACGAGATATCGTCCATTGGCATGTCGCTGCGGCCCAGCGGCAGCGCTTCTTCCGGTAAGTAAACACAGCCGTCGTGAAACTACTTTAAAAACAAGCTTGACGCTGCTTTCGCACGGTCAGCTGACAATGAGAACGGCTGATGAAAGTCGTCCTACGGCAAGTAGAGCTAGTACTAGTAGCAATCCATACGGACGAACGAAGGAAGCGCCAGGATCGAAAAGATATGTTTAATCGGAAGCATACGGTTAAACTACTGCTTTTACGCAACGATATTAAAAGGAGAACATTTTATTTAAACATTTTGTACATTTTTAAATGTATACTTTTCGGTATCGCACTATTTGTTGGGCCAACGACAAGTCGCGGCATTAACCATTTCGACTTGTTTTATCGACTCTTGGACAAAGTTCCGTTCGAATATAAGATAATAAAATAACGCAAGCTTTTATTTATAATTGGCCAAGCTTCTAGAAAGTGCTGATCGAACCGTAGCATTTCGAGCAAACTAGAAAAAAGGTTGATTAGAAATTTGGAAGCTTTCTCAACGGACCGATTTGGCGGCATGCAAATGTAGAAGGAGCTGTTTGATCATGTATCCATTCGTAAACATCTGATGTCTCCGAGCCTCCTCGGCTATGCAATCGTTTAAAAGAGACCTGCTGTGTCCGCAGTGTCTCCCTATGGACAGGGGATAGGATTCCGCAGTGGTCAGGCCTGTTCGAAGCTGACCGAATAAATTCAGGATAACGCATTCTTTCATCAGGGTTTCCGATTCGGCGACGACCGCGTCGTCCATGGCGCAGTGCCAAAGCAGCTTGTCCAACCACGTCTCCTTCTCGGTGTGCTGGCTCTTGTAGCTCACGCCATGATCCCGCATCCACAGAGTTAGCTGTAGGTCAGAAATCGATACGTAAAAGGTGTATACAAAGGTGTATATCGTTTCCAACGATTGCGATTAATAACTCCATCCCGTCTGTCGAACCCTTTTGCAATAACCAGATGAAACTTTTAACGTTATTTTAGCAGTTTAGCATACAGCCAGTCGTTATACGCAACTACAAGTACTCGGTATGTGTATCCGAGTAATTCGTCTAAATGAAATAATAGCGTTCGAATGGTACCGATCGAAACAAGTGTTGCATCTTCCAACATGCAAACTTCTCCTAAATAGGATGCTAGTTAATGTCTCGAGAAATCTATCGAATCGTCAGGATTGGATCTCGAGTATTGTTTTTGGGAAGGAGACTTTGTCTCCTTATATATATCTGAATCGCGCATTTCCTACCTTTCCTCTGCACTTGAAAGTCAAAGGGTTCCCGAATAAGTAGACCTTATCGATGCCTCCTGGCAACGCTGAAGCCTCCAAGCAACTCAGACGATTCTCTCTGACGTCGAGACGCTTGAGGAGCAGTAGCGTGGAGAAAATCGCTGGCTCGAGTACGACGATCCGATTGAAGGACAGATCTAGCTGTTCCAGATACACCAGATCCTTGAACCATTCCACCTTTACTTGCGTAATGTTGTTATTGGGCAGGCTGAGCTTCTTCAAGTTAACCAGTCGCTGGAAACCATTCGCATGGATGTCGCGAATTTCGCATTTGTGGATGTTCAAGGACTGCAGGCTGCTCTCGTACTTGACGAAAGCTCGAGCGGGAACGTATCGCATGTTGGAGTCGAAGATCATTATAACGGAGGCGTCGGTTGATGTTTGCTTTAGAACCGTCTCCAAGGTGACGTTGGAGCACTGGATGCGATCGCCAAGCCCTGTACAGAAATGAAATAGGGGTTTACGGGTAGATTGGAGGTTTTATGCATCTACCGATTATACTCTATCGCGACGAGCAGTTTGTTTAATTTATTTAGTCGACGTTGCGCAAGTTGAACTAGATTTAAAGATACTTTTCTCGTGGTCGGCTGTACCCTTAAACACGCACACTACTCGAGTCCAGCCTCGGTTGCAGTAGACCAGTAGATAAATTGGACAAAAATTCACCTCACCTCGTTCGTGTTTGGTCACGGTGCATATCGCGAGCACAGCACCGATGCACTCGGAAATGCACAGCAGGAGAAACGACGTATAGCGCATTCTGAGTTCTGAATGGCGCGTGGAGTTCTCGACGCAACGGTTCGTCACGAATGACGAGGCAGCGAAAGCGGACGCCAAGATTCGGGATTTATCTGCAATACGCTTTCCGTTTTCTGCGACAGATACCCCACACACACACACACACACTCCACCCCACCGGCCTATCGCTCCATTTCTAACAGCAAATTAATTAGAAAAAAAATGATAACTAAATTTATCTCAGTCTCTCAATGTCGACGTCATTCAAGGGGAAGATCTGCTAATTTGAAATTGAAGGAAAATCAACTTGTTTTCCTTACGATAGAATACGTGTAATAGTAGCAGATTGTCTCGTTGAAGCGTGCGCATTGTTACAGTCGAAGAATGAAAAAGAACTGTAATTTTTCAGGCATCTCTACCCTCGCGAGCTGCGGCGAGGTCGAGGCGTTACCGGAACTGCCAGCGCAGGACGAGGAACGTTTACAACGCGCCGCACGTTTGCTGCAACAGAGGCTCGTTTTACGCCAGTGGCTGATAGACCATGGCCTGCACAGCTATTACCAAAAGTGAGCAAAGTAAATCTAAACAATGACATACAGTCGCTCCCATAACTATTCGTACCCCCTCTACGTACATATATCTAATATCTAATATCTATTCAACACATTTGTCGACATTAAATGGTATGCGTAACATTTCCAATGAAATCTTTCATTGTGAATATGTACGTGAATAAACTTTGAACTTGCATGTACAGCTATACAGGATATTTATAATAAAAAATTGATATGGAAACGTGAAAGCTATCGTTTAATTTGGACAAATTTCTTTGATAAGCATAGAGGCTACGAACAGGTTATAAACGACAAGTAACCGTCGTTTTGCTAGTAAAGGTGGATCTGCGTTTGTTTCGTCAGGCTGATGCAGATGGAAGTGATGTCTCTGGAGGACGTGTACTGGATGGAGGATAATGCGGCACGGGCAGCACTTGGCAAGGATCTTCAACGATGGACCCAGGCCAGACAGACGTTGCCCACTTCGAAGGAGGATTTAGAAACCCTCAAGGCCGATCTGTGGAGCGCCGTTGTAAAAAACAGCCAGCACCAAGACGCTTGGACATGGGGTAAGTTTTCCATGAAATTTATTCGTCATCTATTCCGTTGACTGGATCGTTAACACGAGAGGGACACGCCTGCCTATTAATCGAGAGCCTTCGAGTTAGGACTATAGGAGTGATAGTTTGTTCGTGCTATGTCCCGTCAGGTGGAATGCTGGTAGTTTCCGTGTCGGTGGCAGGGTTAGTGACCCTGGCTGCTATGACGCAGCCCGCTCTAGCACCAGAAGCAAAACATTCCCTTCTCCAATACGTGACTGGAAAATATTTACTACCGAGCAATTGCCGCGTTCACTTTGAATGGGACGAGCCACAGCTCGTTGGGGAAACAATGACGTTCACCGTCAAGGTACCATTTTTCTTTATTATTCAAACTTTGAACTTTACCTTTTTCCACGGAATATTTCAACGCGGTTTTACCAACAGTTTTATCAGCGCAACGGCCAGCCCTATCCTATCTGCGACAAGGACAACTTGATAATCGAGGTGACAGAGGGTTCGCGTAGAGTAGCCACCCTGATTGAATTGGGTGGAACCGATCCTCTGGCTGCAAACACCGCGGTGGTCAAGTTCACGGTACGCCACGCTGGACAATATCGGATAGCCGTGCTTATCGGTTCGTGTCATGTTCACGGCAGCCCGTTTTTAAAGAACTTCCTTCCTGGTACGTGTTCGCGACAACATGTCTAATCGCGACAAACCCGGACATCCTACGGCCGTGTTTCATTTATCGCAGGTCCCCCGGATCCAAACAAGACCGTCTTCGTACGACAGAGCTCCACGGTCGTTTGCACAGCTGGGATCGCGCACAGCATGACGATAGAGCCTAGGGACGAGTACGACAATCTGTGTGTCTTTGGGCCTGCTGACAAACCCACGGAAGGCTATCAAGTTAACATTAATCAGGCAAGCAGGGAATTGGAGAATTGGTATCAGGGTTGTTTCAAAGTAGAGAGAATGTTGGCCGGAGCGTTTCTCGGCGTCGGCGTGATGACGGTCTAACTTTTCCTTTCTATCGGATTGTCTACGAGTCCGTGGCAATTTTTAAGAAACATTCGAAGCGGTACCTAGGTACCGATATATTTAGACCACCTATCAAAAATCGACATGGACTTTTCAGCCAACTCGATATTTACATTTACATTCAGACATTTTTACTTGTATTACATTTACATTAAGATGTAAAGGTGGCAACATTTTATCGTTGCACCTCGGTCCTTTATCGATTCCTTTCGAATGCAGATCGGTAGCGCGTCGGATAAATCTGCAGTCACCAATTGTAGCATACAGCTGGACTACGACTCACCGAATCAGAGAGTTCGTTTGAAGGTCAGCTTCCCCAAGGGTGGCTGCTACCACGCGACGGTTAGTTTAGCTGGGCTCCAGTTGCACAACGGTGATTTCGACATCATTGTACTCGAGAGTACGTGCTCCTCCCCTATTCTACGTTATTATCAATCTCTATTTTTCATAAATTCCCAACTCTATTTTCATTCCACGTTCGATTCTTACGATTGGCATAGGTGATGTTGCGAGAATGGTACACAGTAACGTGGCCTCGAAGGACCCAGACATTTGTTACGCTGCGAAATTGTTGGGTATGCAGGGCGAAAAGTTCTCGAAGCCGAAGAAAGTTTTCTGCTTCATTTCGCCTAAGCAGCTTACGATCAAAGAGTATTTACTGAGAATTATACCCAAAAGACTCGTTACTTTCAGGCTTTGTCCCTCGACCAAGGTAAGCTCGACGAGCTCGTGCGATCTGTTTGAATGCAGAGATGGGCAAAATTTCAAACGCCAAACACTTGTCGAGTTTAACAGTTTTTATACAATGTTTATCTTTTTTCTGTACAGCTATGTGGTTGCGCATCAACCAACATCTCTATGTAAATAAGAATTTTGCCCTTCTACGCTTCAAGTTCCGTCGCCGTTGAGCTGCAATAACAATAAACGATCTGTCTTTCAGTTCCATTTTGATTGTTCGAATAATCAGTACGACGGTTACGACTCATTTTCTATCGATGATGGATGTCAGCCGCCCGTTGAATTAATCTCTCTCTATCGGGACATAATAGCCGCTACATTTACGTTGTTTCTTTTGAAAAACATAGGTGGAAGCGAAACATTCGCAGACAAGCAGGATTTCTTTTATCACGAGGTGCGAAAGCATCATCAGAAGCATTACCACGAAAAGCTATCGATGAAAGTGCAACGGGACAAACTTCTGGAATCGGTAAATTAGTGAAAAACAAAAGTCAATGTTGGCTTAGCAAACACACGTTGGATCCTAATATATTTACGTTGCATTATTTTTCTGTTCTCGAGTCTATGAAAACCACGAAAGGATTTTCTGTGAGCGACTGGTGTAGAAATTTCGAGATCACCTTCCAAGGCGAACAAGGTACCAGAGTCTTTCTACGTATTGTTATATAACCGTTGTTATAAAACAAAACAAAACACAATTCCATCAAATAATATCAATTTAATAGAGTTTAATGTGCAGTTCCAGAAGCCAGATAGATCTCATGTATCATTGTAGATCGAAAGTATTCTAATCTAACTTAATCAGGTAAATGTATTTAGGTGTCGATTGGGGGGGCGTGAGACGAGAATGGTTCGAATTGATTTGCGCCTCGTTGTTCGACCCTGGTAACGGGTTGTTTGCGTGTTTCGGAGAATCACCACAGGCCTTGGTACATCCTAACAACAAACGGCCTACGCATCTCAAGTTGAAACATTACGAGTTTGCGGGTCGCATAGTCGGCAAATGCCTTTACGAATCCGCTCTAGGCGGTTCCTATCGACAATTAGTGCGCGCAAGGTTCACCAGATCCTTCCTTGCCCAAATCATCGGCCTCAGAGTGCATTACAAGGTACAACAGTTTCTATAAACTGAATCAGCGTCTTCCAAACTATGCAGACTAAATTATATATCCATTGAATTAATGTTTAAGCGATTATATAGTTGAGGAGACGCTGCTCTGTATCGCGTTCAACGTAAATTTTAATCTGCTGTTTCTCGATTTCATTGACCGCGAGCAGTATTTCGAGCAGGACGACCCCGATTTGTATCTGAGCAAAATAAAATATATTCTTGAGAACGACGTGGAGGAAATGGAACTGTATTTTGTCGAGGAGGAGTACGATAAAGACGGTCAATTATTAAAGGTACGTCTGGATGTTCTGTTGAGGCCGAACCTAGCCCTTTGTTTGTCTCTTTATGGTTACAGGTAGCCGAGCTGATTCCTGGAGGGAGCAAGGTTCGTGTAACCAACGACACGAAATTACGTTATTTGGATGCGCTCGCGCAACACAGGCTCGCCAGTTCCATCAGGAACGAGGTGGAGCACTTTCTGCGCGGCCTGAACGAGCTCATTCCTGACAATCTTTTAGGCATATTCGACGAGAACGAACTCGAAGTACCGACACTTTATACGCTTTTCAATTGTAAAAGGTCTGCTGATATTTACACATCTGAATCTCTTTCCAGCTACTGTTGTGTGGAACCGGAGAATACAGTGTGGCAGATCTACGCGCCCATCACATAGCTAACGGAAGTTCCCCAGAGTTCCTTCGTGTTCTGGACTGGTTTTGGACCGCGGTTAGTAACTTCACTCAGGAGGAAATGGCCCGATTACTACAATTCACCACTGGTTGCTCCCAATTACCACCCGGTGGATTTCAACAGCTGAGTCCACGATTTCAAATTACAGCTGCACCGACTTTTGCTAACTTGCCTACAGCGCACACTTGGTACGATCCGATACTTTAATTGCTCGACTAACATCGTTACTCGATCCACGATAATTATCTTTTCTTGTTTGTCCTTTGCAGCTTCAATCAACTCTGCTTACCCGATTACGAGTGTTACGATCACTTCGAACGAGCATTACTGCTAGCGATCAGCGAGGGTACCGAGGGTTTCGGTATGATTTAAGAAGAAGAGATTCAACATCCAATCGTTTCTAGTCTTAACCGATCATTATGGTTATCGAACCGCTATTTATTTATCGATTTTCGCCCGTCTTAGTAACATAGTTCAATCCCCCCTTTCGCGGGAAAAGAAACGACACTCGATCGCACATTTTTATACGCGAACCGCCGTCATATTTGAAAATTATCCTTTTTGCGTTTCGCTGAGAGACTATCAATGAACAATCCACGATCCTTCAGGATACAAACACGACGATATATTGGTATTTTTACTGGTTCGTGGCGACCTTTTTATAACAGCGATACGGAAGAGCAATTTTAACGGAACATCTGCATTGCTCAATTGATCGTATCGAATGTTTGTTGTAGTTTAAAGTATTGTCAATTTTATTACACACGAACGGTAGACGAGGGCGTTCCTCGAGCCACGAGATTCGTGGTTCACCGACGCAGGTCCGTGCAATTTATTTCTTTTTTTTTCTTTCTTTTTTCTTTTTTTCTTTTTTTGTAGTCGCTAAAATAGACGAGGATAGCATATTCGTTGCGAAGCTTGGTAACTCTTCACTCGTACAAAGGAAGAATAAACTAAATAGGGGTGTAGTCTAATAGATTTCCTTTCGTTTAGAAAAAATCGAATTCAAAAGTATTAGTCTTATTAAACAATACCTCCATTTACTTTATTCCGCGATGCTCTTGTGAGAGAATGGTTACAACTCTTCTCATTCGTACTCGGAAGTATTCATGAATCGTCGCGCTATGAAGCTAATACCAGGGAGTAACATAAATACTCAAGGATGTAATTAATTACATACTAAAAGAAATACTCGTGCAATATGTAATACGAACCAAAAACGAAGGACGATAGCTTTAGGCTTCTCTGTAGACGTAATATCGTTCTCGAGATTTGTTAATTAGTGCGTATACGTAGTGTGATACTCAATGATACCCTGAATTAACCGGCACTGAGTTGTTTTTCTGTTTTCTCCCTTTAATTTTTCGTTACAGTTGTCGAGGCAGAGTTTCTTCTCGAGTATCGAGTATAGTAGAGCAACCCTTATTCGTTCTCGCAAATTAACGTTCGCGACGAAGGATATAGGTCGACTAGCTACGAAAGAGTTGCTACACACCTAACGATGCGCTCGAGCACGAAACAATTTTGTGATAACAAATAAACGAATCTTCCATTGAAATTTGAAATCTTGTGAGAAAGAGAGCCCATACTGTACCGGCCAAGTATTACGAGAGGCATCACACCGCAAGGACGACGACGACGACGACGACGACGACGACGACGACGACGACGACGACGACGACGACGACAACATATTATTGACAAACGAAAATGAAAAATCATTATTTTATCTGGTACTTAAGTACACAATAATGAGAAATGTGATCAGACACGTCGTATTTGTGTCACTCGTACGTGGGTTATACTTAGATTTAATCGTAAAGGTCTATCCGTAATGTGTTTTGAGAAAAATAATATACCGTGAGCATATCGTTCTCTGTTGCGTATTCTGTAGTTTGTGTTTGTTTAATCTATATAGATATAGGTAGTATACGATAGACCTTGTGTATAACACGCTGTAACCACGATTCTGTGTGGATATGTGTGTATGTATATATATATACACATATCTATCGATTATGCAAATGTATTTGTTATTCGCTTTATAACGTTAACGAATCACTCTCGGTGATTGGATTATTATCATAGGAATGCTAACGGTACCTTATTTTTGTCAGTTTATCATGTTACGCGACAAAAAAGTGTAAAATATAGATTAAAAAATGCAAACGATATCTATATTTATTTCATCCATCCCCAGGGAAATCGTGTTAGATAGTTTCAGTGTTTCATCGTTATACACGGTGTATCGTTAAATACTCTTTTGTCTAGTTTTTCCGACTACTATATGCTTATCACAAAATCTCACGTATTAACAAGTATATGGAGTAAAAAAAAATATATAAAAATAAAAGGGATTATAATTTGGAGGTTATAGAATGCCTGTAAATTTACGAATGTCTCGAAACTGTCCAGTCCTCTAGGACGTTACTGCTCACAATCACGCGAGACCAACTCCTTGACTCGTGTCTTGCATCCTCGATGCAACCATCGTCATCGACCTCGAAGTTCCACTTCTCAAACGATAACAAAGACTCTTCGTTTCAAAGATAACTTCAACACCTGGCGCGCAGTTGTATTGCAACAGTGCATCTAAATTATCAAAGGTATTTATATACATCGATAGGTAATAACTATGTACACGTATATGTATATTATTACTTTAAGAAGTTAGTGCTGGGCCCGTAGTCGACAACAAAGTCCTCAGAATGGCCCCAGGCACGCGAACGACGCTCCCAGCGATCTGCAACATCCTACTGCTCCACCAGCTATCTTGAGATTGCCGTATGAAACGATCTCTTAGCTCGTTCAATTCCTGTCTGAAACATTAATGTCAATCGTAATAATAGAAACATCTACTGTACCACTTGTAGGGCCGTTATTTAAAAACAAACGTACAACTGCGAACGACAAGCTTCCTCTGTACGCCGCAAGGTTGCTTCACGGTCAGAGAGCTGCGCTTCCAGGAAGACTGTGCGCAAATGTAGGGACTTTCCCGTTTCCTCGGTAAACCTCAAGCGTTTCTCCAATGTGGATTTCTCCCCTTCTTTGACTTTCAGCTCTCTGTGAATAAACAGATATGCTTTTAGGACACCAAATTAGTCAGACACCTCGACCTCTTCTTATGTTTAGAAATTGAGTTACGTTTACGTGACATAAAGTTTCAAGAAAAAAGTATTTATTAAAGTGTTGATAAACTTGGCTTGTAACGGTTGCTTTTTCTAAGTGTTCTTACAATTCACTTACTCGATATATTGTTGCAGCTGTTGCTGCGTGGTCTCGACAAGAGTAATCTGCTTGGCGAGCCTCAACTGCAAATCCTCCACAGCAGAGTCTGCTTTGTCAGCTCTCGTCTCCTGTTCTTTGGCTAAAACCTCGCTGGCTGTCAACTAAGAGCGTAATTGCGTTTTAAAATTGTACACAAAAGTATAGTCTGCATAGAGTATAATTTACAGAAACCCAGCGATCGATATTTCATAGTTCCATCAAGATGTACAGCACGTGTTCGCGTGAACACTTGAGCGTTATAGCAATCTTCGTGACCGTTCCACGACAAACGAAAGTTAATAGGTCGAGCAGTATCGATCCTTTTTCTCGGTACGGAAGGAGTATTGCACGTTATCGAGTCACCGATGAAGCAGGAAAGACGTGACTCAACCGTGCACTGCAACCTTCGGTACGTTGACCTACCTGGTGCGCGTGGCAAGTGCATCAAGTTCTAATCGATAGCCTTGGTGTATAGGCAGCCGTGGAATAAAATGGAAAACGAAATGTTAATTGAAGGAATATTTTAACCCTTTTAGGTTGAAGAGTTTAGAGGGACAATAGGGAGATAGGTTAGCCCGAATTAGAAATGTTAGAAATATCCTGGTTTTGGAGATGGTCGTTGCTCTGGAACTCGAGAAGGGCGAAGGATGACTCACTGTTTCATACATAGAAGGCAATAGAAATCCGCATCGAGGTTCACCCTGTTTGCAGACTCGTCTCCAACGAGCACAACAACGAGTCATCCTGTGGAATAAATTCCCGCAGCCGCTGCAGGATGGAATCTCGCGATTATGGGGGTTAATAGATAATCTGAAGTCACGGTCGCTTCAATAACATTACTAGAATGTTTTCCAACTATTCGAACGCAGTATTGCACAAGACATTGCAACAATTCCCATCGCTTTGGTACTCTAAATCATACATTTTATACATATAGGACATCCTGTACATGTCAACGTCTCCAACAGAAATATCGATAGAAAGTCTCTGAATTATCTACACGTTCAACGAATGCTAGCCTTGTCTAGAAGTATTCTTTTATCTTCTCGTAGCTTGAGTAGCTTCTTTCGATCCCTCGAGATTTGCTCGTCGAGTGCCTGGACCTGACTTTGAGCAGTTATCAGCTCGTTGCGCACGTTTCCCGCTGTGACTAGTCTTTCTTCAGAGATCTCGCTCAGGTGATCTCGCTCCTCCGTTAGTTTGTCCTTTTCCTACAACCGAATCCTAGCTAGATTAATAAAAACAAACTACACACCTATATGGCTTCTATGTAAAGAGCGAAAAGTATCTAAAACGAGATTCCCAGTTTCATTTATTTCGACCAACGGTTGTCGCGATACGATACGGGTTTCTTCTTTCGTTTCACAATTAGCCATTGGACGCGTGCCAGTTTCGCGTATGCGTGTCCGCGCGCATACTAATTAACGCCTCGGTAACGCGACGCACTTTGGTGTAGTTGTAGTATATCGAGCAATCAACGAAAGCTCTTTCAGACAATTCGGTCGTTGTAGCAACAATTTTAACGCTTTATGCTCGAATAGATTTACATTAAGACAAAGTTGCTGATGAAACGACAGAGTGTTGAAATGGTGCTTGGGGAAAAAAAGTGAAATAATGAGATTGCTCTGCGTGGGAGGAATACAGATTGTGAGATGTAGTGAGAAAATTGTCCGAGGCCTGTCGTCGAGTAATCCGTGGAACGCGATTCGAAAAATTCCATTGTTTCGACGAGCGAGTTATCGTATAGCCCCAAAACATGAGTCGCGAGCTCTTACGCTATCGTCATCCCCCTAGATAGATCTCTCACGTCATTGAACTCTCGTGTTCGCCGGCCAGAAAACGCTATATGTAGCCACGTATACATGTATGTAGGCTGGCATTTAGTAGTCTGTTGTCGCGTTACCATTTCATAACACGAGTAATTAACGATTTTCATTATCTCTTCAGGATCATGGTCATTAACACGTTTTGCGTTTTACATTAAAGTTACTATTACTTAAAATGGCAACACCTTTTAGAATTAAAACATATACCATATGAAAGTGAAACGATACGTTTGTATTTGAACAACAGCGTTGTTAGTAGCAAAGAAATTCATTTGAAATTCGTCCCTCGAGAGATTGGGCAGTTTGTCCCATGGAATGAATAAGAATATACATGTATGCATGGCATTGAATTAAGACACAATTCTACATATTTGTTAAGATATTTTTAACCAGACTGTGCAACTGTACGGAACGTTGCGAAGCTTACCAATTTCAACAAGTCCCTTTCCTTCTTGGTGTCTTCCAGTTGGCCCTTAACATGGTGAACCTCGTGAGTCAGTTTACCGACACGATTGTTCTCCGTGTCGATCAACCGACGCAGCACGACGACCTGCAGATGGAGGTGTTTGATCTGCTTGCTTAGATCGTCGATCGTGTCGCGAAGGAAGACCACTTCCTCGCGTCTGCGTCTCCAGGCGTTCAACACGAGCACGTGGAACACCAGATTTGCTGCTTTTCTTGGATTTTGAAATAACTGGGAGCCCCCCTCTTCGGACTCCCACGACGGACTCGCGCAACTCTCTATCCAGGTCTTGACACCCACGCCAATCGGGGAGTCGTTTCCCGCGTAAACTTTGTTGCCATCCTCGAGCTTCTCCAACGATAAACTAATGTCAGATCTGAACGAACGAAAGACTGTGGTCAGTTTTCAAATAAACATTATCAAATTATCATGAAAAATGATCGAATTAACATTGTCAGAAAATTGTAACCGAGTTTATAGGTAAACATTGATTTTAGGATTATGTGATTGTTGGGACAGATATATTCGTATTGGCGAAGATTTCTCTGTCGGTAATATGGTCTATCTTAGATGTGGACAGATTTTCCTGCGCGATTCTCGAGTCAGTACAGGGGCTGAACGAGATATTTCATCATAAATAAACTGTTCATTTTATATGGCAAATGTATCTATAGAAAACAAAATATTACGAAATATGATTACGTAATGAATTGATGGTTAGTGAAACAGAAGCTATTTACCTAAGGTCACCGAGGTTTTCCGGCTCCATTGCCGACTGCGAGAGATCGATCAAGGATAAACTCTTCTTGCAGGGAGGCGTGCCGATCACGTGAAACATCGAGCCATTCTCTGGACAACTTTTCCCAGTGTTTATGGAAGCTGTATAATTAATATTCCCGAGTCCAGCCAAGCTGAGGGAGGTCCTCGGAGGACGATAATAGGGGCTGGGTCTGTGACATCGTACAGGAAGCTGGGAATATGTTTGAAATTTACGTCGAACGCATCGTGCCAGCCTCTTTTCCACGGAAAACCGGCAGGACTGTTCCTTGTAGATCGAGATGTCTCTCGAACATTGACTTTTCGGCGAAATCGCAGTTTCTGCCATCGCTTGCGGCATTCTCGAGTAAACGCTCTTCATAAAAGCGATAAACGTTTATTTGACCTCGTCATGGAAACGAAACCAACTGCGGTACCCAGCACAACAAAAACAAATCGCTCTTTCACGTACGTCTCCTGCTGCGAATCGTACACACTACACATACACACCGATAGATACATACATATCTGCAGCTCTACTACATACGTATACTTGTACTACATACATATATCTCTGCTACACAAGTTACGCAGACCGTTTGTAATATTGTTTTTTATTAAATAGTGCATCTCATCTCATGTGCTAGTCAGTCTTTATATCGATAATTATATTGTTGCGGCATTCGATGCGCCATCTGTGGAAAATTACTCACTCTCGTCAAATTTTTGTTGACACGTGGACAAATCTTTTATTCTACCATTTTCTACATTCTCAGCAGAATCTCTACATTATCATGTTTTCAGACATGATAGCCTCCAATTGCCTCTTTCCGGGTTATATGCTACCTTACTTACAAGTTCAAAGTTAGAACACTCACATTTCCGTACATACATGTACGATGTATGCATAGATACGTGTATGTATACATGTACATATGTACGTTTCCCGTCAACAACCTTGCGATGCCCGTTCGATAAATTCAATTATTTCTAACGAGACATGCAAACTGTCGCACGACTATGTGCCCCGAACCGAACGTTCTGCTTCCTGGAATTGCATCAATCAAATACTTGCACCTACGACAATGGATGCGAGAAACGATTAAAACTTATATAACGAGTAGATCTAATAACGATTGACTCGGTTCGCGTGGCGAAGCGTTCGATAAACTTCAACTTTCGTCATATTTTAAATACAATAAAGTATTTCCTTAAATATATAATATTTAATATCTTCTTTCGAAAATTACGATGTTTGATATGATGTGACGCCATGTTTGCGCATTTTCCAGCGAGATGGCTCCTGGTGCAAAGGGCTAAAAATACTTTGCCAACAAATTATAAAACATTCATTATTTGTTTGATTATTCGGTATATGTTTGAAATGTATTCATTTACTTTGTCATTATCTACACAGAGTCTGTGGAAATGATAGTTTTCATGAGGTTGCCTCTTACGGTATAAAAACTTTGAAAATATTATTCGACTACAATTGAAGTTGGAACAAAATTAAATAATAAATGATTGAATCTGACGATACAGAATGAATTTGTATAGCTTATGTATTAGATGCATGTAAGGAGGTGGAGTGATTACGCGGTTTGCTCGTTGAAACTACGACCGTGACAAGTTGGGCTTGCGTGGAGAGTGCGCGACTTGACTGTGCGCGACTGTGGGCGGACTCGACGCCGGCGCCGACGTATCCAGACGTATCCAACAGTATCCAACAGTATCCAACGAGCATATGTACACATATCGTTCCAAGTCGAAGCATTCTGCTACCTCGTCCGAAACTTGAAGCGAGAGAACATGATAGTACTGATGCAAAGTTCGCCGGGGGAAATGTGTGGTGCCCGAGTCTGAGCTGGTCTGAGCTGTCCGAGTCTCGTAGTCGTATCTATTTAGTCACGGTCGTGCCAGTGCACACGCTTTTGTGTCGCGTGCAAATCGTACGGTGCTTAACGACAATCGCATCAATTCAACACTCAACTTTCACTCAAAGACTCGATACAGTTTGTGACTTTGCAGATTATTTGGTTTCAAAGATACGTATTACAGGAACTTAGTGATAGCCCTGATAAGGGAACTGATCGCGAGGCGTACTTTTCTAAAGAATCGAAGAAAACGCCTTGCTATGACGATCGAGCTGCAGGCAAGTCTTTCTCGTCACATTGTCCTACGATAGTTTAATTATAGCTGCACGGCTTGTACAGACCTAGGCTCTCCCAAAATAATGATTGGATCAGCGTAAAGCGTATGCATGCCTCCTTGTCCTCTGTCCTCTGTCCTCTGTCCTCTGTCCTCTGTTCTCTGCTCTCTTTCTCTCTTTCTATCTTTCTATCTTTCTCTCTTCGTTTCTCTTCCCTTTGGGACACTTGTGCCGCAGTGCTTCCAAGTGCTTCTGGAAGTATACTTATACATATACCTGTGAAAACAGCTGTCGTTTTCGCTGGCTAATAGTTCCGTGGATGTTCGTTAAGTAACCACATTGGATCTTGCGTACCGGTGCTAATCGAAAAATTACGTTCAACTCGATTTGCGTCAATCGTCGCCCTGTATTGCGACATAAACAGATTTTCCACCAAAATGTTGGATACACAGTTTTATCCGTAACGAATAAATCGACCAAAAGACCAATTTTTCCCTTCCAACGATCGTTTCGTCTTGTTTTAGGTATACATATAGATATCCATCGATCTATTAGACTATGTTTTGTGTCTGCGTTCGTTTTGATAAAAACGCGCGCGGCAAACTCTTTTTACATGATTCCATAAGATAGCATTTCTAGAAAGCGTGTACAGTTGGTTTTTCTCCTTTGATAAAGGAGTTTGGGACATCGGTTAGGACACTTGGAATAATTTGTTAAATGCGTCAAAGCACATTTGGGAAAGTGCTCGGAGATAACGTTTCTGAGAAATGCGTGTATTCGATTTTATTCGATGAATTTGTTCGAAACGCGTGTCGTAGAGTATTTATAGAGAAAGCATTGTTTCTATAAAATCTACAAATTTCTCACAAACTACTCGAATTGAAAGTTAAGATTTCTTATTTATACGAGTTATTCTTATTTATAGCACGTGTCATAGAATGAAACACAATTAGCCGAGTGCTTGAAAAATGTTTATTAAGAATGTATATCGAGAGAAAAATTATTTTTCAGATGGGCATCGTCCAATGTGCATACCACTAATAGGCATGGAACAATTCCATGGTATGAGTGATGGAAATATAAATATAAGTGATGTCAGTGAGTACTGCTGGTTTTCTTATTTTACCATGCAAATTTTTACCTTATATTTTATAATAATTTTACCAAATAGTTGAAGTCATTGAAACCACCGATCCTGGATTTGCGGAGTCTAGTGGAAGGGAGGATCACCCATTGGTGGAGATGAACGCTAGACGTCTATTGCCATATATCGAGATAATTGAACAGCCGGCAAGCAAGGCTTTACGCTTTCGCTATGAGTGCGAAGGCAGATCAGCTGGTAGTATACCTGGTGCGAACAGTACACCAGAAAACAAAACGTTTCCTAGTATAAGAGTGAGTACTAAAAAAAATAAACACTGCTAGAAAATTAATTTTATATGTAACCAAGTAACGTTTGATGCAGATTGTGGGATACAAAGGTCGTGCCATAGTTGTAGTATCGTGTGTAACAAAAGAAGAACCATACAGACCTCACCCTCATAACCTTGTTGGAAAAGAGGCATGTAAACGTGGTGTTTGTACGGTAGAAGTCTCGTCTGAAAATATGACCGTCACATTTGCAAATCTTGGTATTCAGTGTGTTAAAAAAAAAGACATCGAAGAGGCGCTTAGAATACGGGAAGAAATTCGCGTTGATCCTTTTCGAAGTAAGCTAAAAGTACAGTAGATACTCTACAAAGAACTGGTAACAATGTAGCTAATTATTATACATGTTATTCTTTGATAGCTGGCTTCGATCATAAAAGACAGCCTTCTAACATCGATCTAAATGCAGTGAGATTATGTTTCCAAGTTTTCATAGAAGGATCTGAGAAGGCAAAATTTAACCTACCATTAAAACCAGTTGTATCCGATATTATATACGATAAAAGTAAGGCTTCGTCAACAATAATCTATATTCATTTTTGTTTAAGAGATTATTTATCTGTATATTCGATATTTCAGAGGCAATGTCGGATCTTGTAATATGCAAGCTCAGTCACTGCAGTGCTTCTGTTGCTGGTGGTATGGAAATGATTTTACTGTGTGAAAAGGTTGCAAAAGAGGACATACAAGTGAGATTTTTTGAAGAGAAAGATGGGAAACTTTGCTGGGAAGGACTCGGCGATTTTCAGCCTGCTCATGTACATAAACAAGTACGTGTCCTTTAAACTAAACACATAATATTATATGTAGGAAATGGATAGCTAAATGTTAGTTAAATTTTGATTTATAGACAGCAATCGCATTCAGAACACCGTCGTACAACAATCGCATTCAAGTCGACCAACCGGTGCAGGTGTACATTCAGCTCAGAAGACCATCGGACGGCACAACGAGCGAACCATTACCATTTCAGATGTTACCACTTGGTGCAGGTAGGCCTGCTTTCTGGTCTTTACGGAAAGCGTTTGCCAGGAAAAAAACCGATTACAGCACGTTTGGTAAAATTTTAGCCACCGAGTCGGCGTTATTTACGAACGCTGCGTCAAAATTCCCGCGTAATATCGACGAATATAACAACAATGATAATTTTGATATAAAACAGTCGAGCAATAAAATCTCTGCGTTACGCGCTTTAAACGATTTATACAACGTAAGAAACACGTTAGATTCGTGCAACGGGAATAACGAAATCAATCAAAATACCGCACAAAACGTAGGTCACTTAAAAAACACTATAATAGATTACGAGAATAACGAGATACCAATTAGCACCGAAACTGTACAGATAAATAGATTGTACAAAACTGACAGTAAACGTTTAGATAAGGAAACAATCGATACCAATGCTAGCACTTTAACTCTCGCTAAATCTGATACAGCTGCTAATAATGCAAATCTGTCGAAAAGTTCGGAATTTCCTAAAAATAAGTCCGACTGGTTCGATTATTCCGAAGTAGACAAATGGGTACAGAAAGGTCAGATGTGTCTAAAAGAGAAAGATAACGAACCAGAGTGTAAAATCGAGACGGAAGATTGCAACAAGTCGTTTAACGAATTATTGACACAAGTAGCCGAACTGGATCAGATTTATGCTGACACGCACACAAAGTTAGTGGAGGCAGCATTCGAGCAGAGCACGACCGACCAACCAATGGAGATCGACGTTTGTGACAATCAGACTTACACTAGTCTACAAATGGCAATGAAAAATCCTGTAGAATTCATCGATTTACCAATCGAGAGGAAGTACGAAGACGTGACTATACCAAAGATAAACCTACATCATTTTTCACCTTCTCCTCCTGTAACTACCAAGAGAGATGGAACGCAAGAAGCGGAGGAAACATTACCGCCTTTACCTCCAAAACGCATTCGCAAAATGCCTTCCATGCCTCTTCTACCTCGTCCTATATCCTCTCAGACAACTGACTCGTTTGTTGGTGCACCAAACAAAAATTTACCTTCCCTACCTGGTACACTGCCCAAAAGCTCCAAGCAAGGACTTTTCTCGAAATTATTCGCTAAGAAAATAAAAAAAAATAAAGATACCGTTTCGAATGTGTCTAAGGGAAGCAATTCTTCGTTGAATACACCAGAAAGTATTTCATACTTGACGAAGAACAATATACCGGATGGCTCGTTGCAGAATCCAAGACCTAGTGCGATAAGTACCACTAGCGTTAAATCTCTTAGATTGGAAGGCGACGAGACACCACCTTATGGAATGGAATTGACAGAGGCTGAGCATTACGCATTGTATACTGCAATGGCGCCTCATGCAACGGCATCTGAATTTGATGAAATGTCTTTCTATTATAGTCCCGTAGAAGGTGGAAAGATTTTTTCAGAAAAAAAAGAAACGTAATTTGCTTTCTTATTTGTAACGTTTGATACAGTACTTCCACTTAAAAGCGATTTGTTTCTTTTCGTAACTAATAACTAATAACGTAAAGGTATGCTGATATACCTTTAAAAATGGCGAATATTGTGATTTGTCGAAGCTGCTACTTTTGCAATTGTGATTTTTTTCCAAGATGAATTCTTGTAGCTTCGATACATACGCGCCGTTGCGGTGCACTCGTGTATGTTACGATTTTTGTATAAGAGACTCTGAGAACACACTTTGATCAAAACGCACCGAAATTAATGTAACGCTATTCTAGTCGAGGTACAAATTGTTACTCTTTATCCATAGTCTTTCATATCTTAAACGATTGCTGATAACGTGGACTCAGCTGGAACTTGTTGTTTAATATCGAAGGATTTAGCGTCCATTCTAGTCAAATTTTACAGTGTTTACACTTGTCCTCTTGCATATTGCTTTTTACTATTTATAATATGTTGTTAAGTTTTGTTTCCTTTTTTTTTGTTTTTTGTTTTTTATGGTGTCTCATGTTTATACGCATCACTAAATTTCTAGTCCTAGAATAGGCATTTAATTTATAGTTGGAAGTAAGATCGTTTTATTTGTTTGTAACTTGTAAGTGTTTTAAACCAGAAAGGTATCATTTGTGCAGATAGATTATTTAACAGCGGGACAAGCGAGGCCTTTCGTCTTCGGAGCAACTAATATAATACTGTTGATAAATCACGTGGTTAATATACAATCATTTATAGATGATCCAGATTCGTTAAGGCGAAAGCGACAAAAGTTTAATAACAGTCCAAACGCGCTAATTTTGAGGCATGTACAGGCAGAAGCTGAGAAGCGTGAGTATTTTTTTTTTTTTCTTGAAATTGTCCTCAATTCTACAGCTTTGCCGGGGTTGGGTTTCGTAGCATCATCAATGGCATCGTTGCATCGTCAAAAATTTATCAAAGTCCATTGTGCTATGTACGTTTATGTCGAAAATGGCTGACTCTACTTTTCCTATACTGTAACTAATTTTCACATTGACATTTGCTATGTACTTTACGTGAACGAAGAACGAATAGCAAGCTGTTTCAATGACGTCAGCAATGGATACCATTTTGTGCATTTTAATTGGGGCCCGTTACGCTCCATTTGTTGTATTGATTGTTGTTGTAACGGATATCTAGAGAATTTGTTGTAAGTTCCGGAGGTTTGAAGTACTTGTACATTTGGAAAATATTTACGGCATTTTTACGAAACGCAAGTTTATATTTGTCGGAATACCAATGTTTCAGCGTTCTTGAGTCACATCATATACTAACCACAGAATTAATCTGATCTCCCTTTGCACATTGGAGACGTCCTAATTCTTATATTTCTCGCGTTTCTCATTCAATGTTTAGTGCATTCAATCGCATCGAATAGTGCCTAATTATCTAGACAGTTGACGTGGAGCGATCGTTTAGAATTTTCATTGTGCAAAGGGCGATGTGTTTCACGGTTTAGAATTGTCATTGTATTAAGAGAAATGCTATATATATATATATATACACATACACACAAATATATATATATATATATATATTTTCACACACTGATGAGGAATCTTGTTTTATACTTTTTTAAGGACGTATTTTGTATAAACATTTGAAATTTGTACTTAAATGATTGGAGAGCAGTGGCCTTGTACCTTTTAAAGAGAACATTGTATTTTTGTAATTACGATCGATAATTACGCGAATTGAAGCTATTTTTATATACATTAGTGTGACGAAAAAGTATATTGTAAAAAATGTCTGTAAAGCTTAAGGTTTAACGGTATACAAGTACCCTGCTCTCGTACAATAATGTTGCACTTGAAAACTCAGCAATACATAACAGAAACAAAAACAATGTTCAATACTTGTATGGTAATACAAAGATTTTTATAAACTGCTTCATAAAAAAAAAAAAAACTATATCTATACATTGTATAACTTACATATGCATAATATATCTATCTATATACATGTACAATTATTTGATGATGAAAGTATCGTGTCTTTTATTCCGCTCCCAATCAATTTCAGATTTAAAAAAAATATCGTATAATAAGACTCGCAGGTACGACATGATAATATTAATTTTGTTTGATGATATTTTGTAATCATGTTGACTGTATTTTTTATTACAGTACGAAGTACAGTTTTTTTTCGAGTAACCTTTGGAGTGAAAATACATAAAATTTGCATGCATCATCTTCCTAACTAACCTTCTTCTACTTAAAAACGTTGCATTTGTCGGCTAATTTTTGTTTCTCCCTTCGTAATCTTTATATGTTTTTCCTTCCTACAGTAACGTGAATGAAAACTAACACAACATGTCTTTCGTAAAATGTTACAAATGATAATGATAGTCTAACAATGTGCAAGATAGATGTGCATTTTTTTGTACAATGAAAAATGTCGAGAATTTGCAGAGTTTGTTTTATCGTATCGTAGATGCTGCCATGTTAAATCAACCAATTACGTACAATTTTAACATAATCAAATCGGAACCAACAGAAAGGATACCTCCTTTTGGAGGTCCAGTTGCAAGTGGAGCATCCTTTCCAATGTACTCCATGGGAACAACTTCTCCACAGCCACAGTCTACGATGCAGGCTTTGAGGTAACTAAAATTTTGTTTATACTTGAAGGTTGGAGAATAAAACTGCATTGTACAGGAAAATAATGTAGGTTTGTACAAATGTAAATATGTTATACAGACCTCAAGTATCTCCAGGTCGCACACCATCCCCTATGGATTACAAAGATTACAGTCCGTACAACTCGCCTGTTGTTCAATCGCAATTATCTCCTCAATATCAATCGACAAATAATCGGGCAGTACAACCACCATCGGCAGGAATACATGTCCAACAACAATTTCCATATGTACACAACGCGTTACAACCACAGGAGGAATTAATGCTGGGTAGGGTGTTGCCTAATTATCAAGAAGAATTACAAACGTTAAACATTGCTGGTAATACATATAAATTCTGCTTAGATCGTTCCATTTGTCTCTGACCACTAATGGGAAATGTCAATCAATTCACGCATAATAATCTATTCAGCAGGTGGAGTGGAAGCAACAGATGTCACAAGCCTTTTAGATATGGACAATCAACAGTATAACTTTGACTCAAGTCTAAACCCGCTCGATTCAGCGGAACTTGCCGCTTTTGGTACTGCTCTCTCTAATAACTTATCTAGTGGGTTGTCTATCTCGGACTCTAATAGGGTACGCACAATGCCAGACGTTTATATTTCGTCATATTGATAATATTAACAAATTAACAATAGAATAAACTTTTATTAAATTTAGCCGGAAGCTAGCAGAGGAGGAAACCCCGAGGTGGTCAATATCGAAGAAAGCAGTAACATGACGGACAGTTTTACAAGAATTACTAACAATACCATACAAGAACTGTGCACCTTAAACAACATGTTTAAACCTACGCGGCAAATCGACAACTAAAGCGCTGTTGTAGATTTTATTGTTGTATAAACGTGATCTACCAAACGGAAATAGTTTGTAAGTAACATACTGCGAGAGTAATTATGTAATATTGATTGTGATAAAATTGCATTACCCATCGTACACCTCTGTACAAATTAACAGTCGTGTTACGTAACTCTACAAACTACTTTTTTGAAGTTGGTCACTTATCTTAAACGTTGTTAATACTTTTGTATCATTTCTGATATTGTTTTTTTAACATCACGAATTAAAATATTTATCGATCTAACTAATGTATATATATATATATATACATACATACATACATACATAATGTATATATATGTATAACAAGTGCTGTGACTGTGATTAAAGTGTACCGAAATCTACACGCTCTGACATGCATGCAAAGTGTCTCGACAAGGACCATAATTAACATGAAATAAAAACTCATAGTGAACGAAATACATTGTGTATTGTAAAAGACAATCTGCATGCAGTATTCGTACAAAGTAATAATTGTTTAGGTAAGATACCTCTGAACAAACATTTCTCTTAGACATCTTGTACGCTTACACAAATGTTTGACTTTTATTTTTTACACATTTATATTTGCTACAAATTTGTTTTGTAAATATAGTTTTTATATTAAGAGTAATTTCTAAGCATAAATTGCTTTGTATCCCAATTATATATATACCCCGATTATAAAAACTCCAATACATATTCCGTCCAGGCACGTTGATTAATCTTCAAATAAATTTCTGTCCTAAACTAAGGACTCAGTATGCTAGTTTTGCGGTTACATGGGAAAAAATGTTATAGTTTTTCATCGTAGATTTTTATGTACACAAATACTCGCGATTTGTATTCCGGTACCAGTTACCAAATCGCTATACTTATTACACAGAGTATTTTATAAATAAAATATCTGATACAAATAAGATTATACGTAGATACATACATTTACTACATGTATAAAGTTACATCTAAGAGTATACTATAATTTTACATACAATTATACGTGTAAATAAACACAACTATTGAATTTTAATAGTGTTTAATCCAGTGTATCGCATATCATTATGTACACGTTTTATTGCATAATTGCTTGTTAGTATTTACACAGCATTACCACACATTTAATTCTTAATTTATACGTATATACAAGGCAAGTAGAAACGTTATTATTGTAAAGTACCTTCAAAGAAATAAATGGTCCAAGTATCGTAAAAGAATATATTTACGCATAGGGAAGAGACTCGTTCCTTCACAGACACGTGAAGAATAAAAAACAATTTGTTCTTTTCCAAAATGTATTTACTTAAAAATACAATGAAAGTTCAATTCTGATGGAATGGGCAGAAATATAGTCTGTGGTGTCGGTTACTGTTACGTCGAAAGTGATGATGCGATGGTATCCTGTACAAAAGTAGTTTGAACAAGATTTATGAACACACAAACCAAATTCTTAGCCTAGGATTTTCGTTTACGTTTAATCGTAACAGGTGTCGTTACCAAATTCATTAAGTTTGTTTTTTTTTTTCAATGCTTACCTAACAAACGTAGGGATGTAACGGTATCTAGGCGATTAGCCTGATTGATTGATTGATTGATTGATTGTAAGACCCGTTAGCACCAGTAAATAATTTCCAGAGTCACGTCAAGCACTCGAGCAGAGAAGAGTTCCGTGATCTCTGGCTTCGAGTACGAAACGGGAGTCCTTTTGTTATTCCTTTTGGACATGTTGCAAACGGGGCTCGGGAGTGTATTAATAAAATTAAATGGACCTATACTTATCGTGTATGCATTGTATACTATGAACGGTAAAGTACTCATTTTTGCTCAGGCACCTGTACTTGAAGATAGTTCTTTGTCAACGCATTTGTCAAGGTACTATCTTGAAGCGAACACGTGTAAAATACAACAATGGATTGTGTATAAAAGTGTAGAGTAACAGAGTTTTAGAGATGGGTATGGTCTGTAAACGGTACAATTATAAACTGCTAATACGTACGCCTTTTACGTATGATTACGATCCGGATTTGATGTTGTTGTAAACGTTACACGATCCATCCCATCTCGTTGGATTCAGTGTAGCAGGATACAGTTCACGAATAGCAGTTTTCTTTTTCTTTAATACTGCCATTTTTTGTAATTTATTTTCGGATGTATAACCCATTACTACTCACGAGAACGAATCATTTTCTCTGATCTAACTGCGTTTTATTTAACTATCTCATTCGAAAATATTTGTACATTAAAACGTGGGACATCGTCTCGCATTCAAATTATCGTTACTTTTATTTATTATGCAGCTATGGTACAATGGTATCGTAACCGCAATGTCTCTTCACCCTTTCTTGTCTACCAGTCTCCCCGAAATAAGTGGCAACATGGACGTTCCATTTGCAACGATCCACCGACCCTAGCACAAAGAGCATCTTTTTCATCGTTTGGTAAACAGTGAATTGCATTTAAACTCATTAAAAAATTATATGATACCATTGGTAATTTCCACAGCTATATGGTCATTGATAAGACACTGATCACCATGCACAACGGCAACTGTCATAGTACAGAATACTGTCACTCGTTCTGCGACAGCCAACGAATCATTGCTATGAACAGTCCATGACAATGAAGTCAAAATAAAACCACGATACGTACAATACAAATTAATTACGCTCGAATAAGAGCAGTCGAATAGGGAGAGTACACATCGATTTCGAGATCGACGGTTACTTTGCATCATTGTCAACGATTTTTTAAATTTGCCACGCGACTTGTCTCTTAAAGTTGTTACGTAACTACACAAACTTATGCTGTGTACAAATGGAATATAGTTGTTTTTAGAGAAATAAAACATTAATCTGCGGTATTTGCACCTCGTAAAATAAACATTCTCTCCCTATTCTGTGCCCTAAGCCTAAAGTGTAACACTTGTCCACATTACATTACGTTACATAATATTATCGTTAATAATAAAATGTTTCTTATTCCATAACTTTATACATGCTATGTATAATTATTATGCAATGTTAAAGTCACACATTACACATCCACACTACCCGGCGCGAGCGTTGCATTAACCTTAATTCCTGTTTTTCTTTACCTTTTCTTAAATCGAACAGGAGTACGCAGCAGTTTTTAGACTCTGTTTAAAATTCTCTTTCAGTGTATATCGAATAACGAGACATGCCCGTTCGACTTTGTCTATTTTTGTTTTAAATACATACTTGTCTACTCGTTTTATACAAGTAAAGAAGTAGGTAATCGAACAAAATAGGGAAAAAATTGAGCCGCCCGCGCTCCTGCAATGTCGTTGCAAATACACATACAGATCGAGAAAAGGAAAATCAATCACGCGCACAAGGTGAGAGACATTCGTCGAACTACAAACATAAATTTGATTTCAAATGTAAAAAAATCACCCACAAATGTTCATTTTACACTATTTAAATACAATAGAGCTTTTCATATCTTAAATAAGTTTCCTTTATAAAACTGTCCCGCGGAGAAAGCCAGATGACGGCAAATACCAATTAGTAGGTGGTTTGGATAAAACCGATAAATTCGGCTTGGGATCGTTGACGATGTATCGAGAGCACGGTTGCCAATCAGATATACATGAGATATTAAATCGACGTTCTCACGACGAATATATGGTTTTCAATTCAAACTACCTAACAAAGTATTTGGTGATGGCTAGACGACCAGAATTGCAAAGAGCCAAGACAGTAGAATCGCGGATGCCCTCTAATGCGTGTCAGCCCACCACAACTCTGGTGAGGTGGTAATTTTTATTTTGTAGGTCGGGAGGTTCCAGCAATACGGTATAGGGCACGATGGATATCAACATTGCTACCAACCACTCAATATGAGAGTAAGCGTTTGCTGAGAAGACTGCCGAAGATCGACGACGGCGACTCCATGTGCCTACCTCCTCCCTTCGTACTTACATACCTCCTTCCCTTTTTTCATTATGCGTCTTCCTCTTCGTCCTCTACTTCTCCTTCTAATTCACCTTCTACGTCATCCTCCTCTTCATCTGCAAACCAACAAGTAAACAAGATTCGAGTGAAACATATCTATCTAAATATGAGAATATCGATTCGCACGCTATGCGATCAAACAGATAGCATAGAGTCACGAGATTAATGGACAATTCGTCTACCTTCGCCCTCTTCTAAATCTTCCTCGCATTCTGGCATTTCGTCTTCCTCGTCGTCCTCTTCGCCATCGCCGTCGACTTCATCTTCATCTTCTACCTCTTCCTCTTCTATTTCCTCCTCTTCCACTTCTCCGTCGCCGTTTTCTTCCTTCTTCTGTTTTTTTGGTTCGTCATTCTTTTCCTGCAACAGAAAATTATGGACTCACATTACGATACAGTACGTAACAGTATGTATAAGTACGGAGACTCGAAAAGAAGATAAACATTCCTGTGTTTGCAACCTAAACAAATATAGAAATTGACCACTTCCGTTTAAATACTTGCTATTGTACACGCGAAATTAATCGCTCCAGAAAGAAGGTGGGAGAACTTGACAAATAGGGGAAACCCTGACAATGAGCTAAAGATAAAGAGGGGGAGTGTAAACGGATGAAGAGGATTCCCTTCCCGCCAACAAACGTAAGGACATGGAAAAAAAGGTAGAGGGGACCTTCCGTTAAAAAATGGCGGAACAGGAAAACGCAAAGAACGATAGGGGGGAATTGTATTCGCTAGAGACCGGCAATGCTAAACACGAGAATGGAAAAATATATCTCTGCTTATAAATAATTTAAATCAAAGACATGTATGTATAACAATCGTTACAAGTTAAATCTTCGTAAATCAATATATATATATATATTCCCATTAAAAGAAACTATCTTTTTCATTGGTTTGTAATAGAACGTCAACATTTCTACTCTATTTGTTCTCTCGAGGCGAATGTTTGACTTTCTATTCTTATCGAGTGGCGTTGACAAGAAACTTACGGTAGATTACCATAAAATTTGCGCTGCGATAAATAAAAATAATGGTAAAGTTCTGAAAGATACACGACAGTTTCACACGATCCTCGAAATACCGCGACACCTTCGACTTGTGTTCACAGAGCGTTACTCGTCCACAGGGTGGTGGGTCGCGCGTCGTAAAGGTATACACACGCGCCGTGTGTATTGGCGGCATGAGGAAAGAGGGCATAGAAAACTCGCAGGACTGCACCGTCCAATCAAAGGGAGGAATCGACTAAGACCGGAGTGGAGGGGGAAGCGTAGGGATTGGCAGACGGTACGCGACACATGTTTGTAGAAGGGATGTGTTCGTGCTGCGTAAAGCGGGCGAAAGGGGAGGGCAGGGAAAAGAGAAGCACCAAACACAGCGTGCCCGGGGTATCGTGCACAGAGCCTAAGCCGCTACAGTTTCAAATAAAGTACGAGCTAATGGGGGGAGGGGGAGGGAGAGGGGGGGGGGAGCGAGAAAAATAAAAGAAAGAACGTACAATCTATACTTCGAGTTACCAGAGCAAACAAAACGTACGCGTACATGCTAAAATAAACGAATTCTGACACTCTCTAATCGTCGCTGGCGTTAAAAGTTGTAACATCATCGAGTTCGCGTCGCTTCAAGGTAACCATGTCTCGTATTATCAAGCGTCTTTATCAAAAGAAACGTAATATCTCATTTCATAAAACTTGGAGGCTAAGCATAAAATATCGATATCGTTTACGGTTAATCGGACTCGTGGAACCAATAGAATGCGTTTATCTTAACACTGTTTATAAACTGGTGTGATGAAACGCGAATGAAATGTATGTTGATTACATGGATAATGTATAGGTGGATACTGTACTAGGATATCATACGATGCCGTGAAAAAGCAACTTGTATAATTCGATCGCACTTTCTTCCAAGTAGAATTTGTTGGAGACTGCTGTCGCTATGCATTCATGGCGTTGTCGGGTAAGTTTACAACGAACGGTAAGTGACAGTGACGTATAGGCACCAATGGTCACGAAATGACGATGCTGTCTGTCGTGAAAGTTTCTACTCTATTTGCTCTCTTAAGGTTATCCCACAGACACGATTATCTATCGACTTGTTATTAATCACGAGGTCTTTCCAGATAACCCAACGTTCATAACCTATCGTATAAACTCATTTTCGCTCGATTCTCTTGGTCGTACGGGTAAGCCATGAATAATCGTTATATAATTCTTCTGTAACACGTATTAATTTGACCGTATTCGAGCTACCAGGGGCATCTCTGTTCGCGTGTTCGCTGATGGGAACCACAGACGTCTATTCGATAGGAAAGAATTTGTAAACGCGTAACAATGATTCGAGCTACGAATAAACACGTAATTAATTATCGTCGTAACGAACCGACACTCTCTTAATAAGTTCAACGTTGAATTGGGTTAAGTACATCAAAATGACTAATTAATAAGTATCATACCGTTACTCGCCGATACAATAATACAACGATCCACAAGTTGTTTGGACTAAACTTTGTAAACAAAGTACTGTTAAGACCAGTTTTCTATGAGTTTTCGATACATTTAGATTCGAGTAATTCGTAACTCCCGCCTTTTTCCACTCCTTCCACTTTAATCCATACGCGCTTGCGTCACAGGATGTCTACGAGTACGAATTTACTACGTGACTACGTAATCGGAGTACAACGACGATACGAATCGCAAAACTAAATGTCGCGAACCCAGGAATTCCGTAAACTCGAAACAAGTACCCCACCCCATTTTCTAGTCGATGTATAAACAAACAAGGACAGATACGATGCTAACGACGATTGATAGATAACGTGATAATCAATGGTACAATATGTTTCGAAACAGGTACACAATGGTGGATTTCCATGTGACATACTCACTTACCGTGAAGACGCCAACACCACGGATTTTCTACGGTACGGTGCCAATGAGAAGCGTGGCGATACCGGCATTTTCGGTAACCGAGTTTCACCTCGCGACTCCCATAATAGTGGAGGCGGTGGAACGCGTATTATCGACTAAAAATAAGTTGCTCCTATCAGGACACGCTGAACGACGTTCCGATTTAAGATGAAAAATCGTGTCGATGTTTTCTCAAAGGTTTGTATAACACCGGCGCGGCATACTACGAAAGAATAGGGAGGCAGGAGAGGACACGGGTATATAATACATGGCGTTGCCGCTGGCTGCGCGCGTGGGGTTCTCAAGGGAGAGGGAGACAGACATAGGTCCGACTCGGTGGACTCGAAGACAGGAGGGGATAGAGAGAGTGAGTGAGTGAGTGAGTGAGTGAGTGAGTGAGTGAGTGAGTGAGTGAGTGAGTGAGTGAGTGAGTGAGAGAGAGAGAGAGAGAGAGAGAGAGAGAGAGAGAGAGAGAGAAGAGCAAAGCGAGGAAGGAAGCCTTCGGCGCGGTGTTTATGCACGCAGATCGGTAAACAATTTCAGAGCAACACGTCGGTCTCGAAAGAGATATATGTGTTCGTCTATCGATCGTCTGTCGGACACGATTAACCCTCTTACAACGAATTATCGATCAATTACGACACGGAAAGGGAGAGCGACGGATATACAAAGAAAAGAGACGAGAAAACGAAGGAAGGGAGAAAAGATAGGACGAGCGCGAGCGAGATAGCGTAACGAACGCGGGCTTGGTTTCGGGCGCCATAATGGAAACCCGCGGCGGCGGCGGTGGTGGTGGTGGCGGCAGCAGGCAACGACGGTCGGAAAAATGCGCGGGATACTCGCTTTTCCTACCTATAACTACGATATTCTAGATTAAAAATGGCGTCCATCTTGTGGATAGATTGGCTCGACCATGTAAATTATACTCGCGTCCGGGGCAACTCTTTACAAACACCGCCGTAAGCCTATTACGTTACCGAAACGTATAATAATGAAACGAGCACATGGCGCTAGTAGCTAACATCCCGCCCGAATTATGCGTTCACTTTATCATCTCGTTGCGAATGGAAACGGAGTCGATTCCGATATTAGCTGGTATCCGTGAAATCCAGATCGGTAATTATAGACGGCATTGTAAAGACAGGGGTGATCAACCGACTGAACCCATCGTGCTCGTGGCAGTCACGCGAAATACGATGGCGTCCCTCGACTCTCGATTGGAAAAACATCGCGTTCAGTGTGTTTTCGGAGGGAAAACGACGAGAACGATTACCTTTTCTCGACACCAGAAAAATGTAGGAAAATGCCGGCCGGCGTTCTATCTTCTTCGCGCCCGTCAATCGGTCGAAACGGGACACCCGACTGCCCGCCCACCAGTTTGGTCCCGAGAATACGGTATCACGTACAAACTTTCAAAAGCATGTTTTACCTCGAACGAATTATCATTCATGCGTAAAGCCCAGCGAGCGGGGAAAAATAGACGACAGAAATGGTAATCACAACTGCGAGAATTACAATTGGAGCTGTATCACGAACGCGAGGATTTCGTGAAATCGTAGACGATGATGCCGTGACCGAGCAGCGTGGCGCGGAAGCGTGGTGTATGCCGGCGTGTAATATGTACGTGATTTACGTGTGTACATGTATCCTTACGTAGCAATCGCGGCGATTGATCGTGTAAATGATATACCGCGAAATCGTGTGAAAACGTGAGAAAAAAAAAAAACAAGACACTACTCACCTCGGCCGGCCTCTTGATTCCTTTGATCTCACACTTCGCGTCCCCGGAAGCCTTATCGTTTTCGGTCACCTTCTCGACAGCGACCTCGTTGTTTTCCTTAGTGCTCATTGTGGATACGTGCTCGTTGGGCAAGATGCCTGCGTGTCCGCTTACAAAACGGTGGAAAAAGATGGAACGGTGCGTGTGTACACGTAACGAAAACTCAGATGTCCTCGCGCGGCGTCGGTTTCCGGCGAAATGCCCGAGAGAGCAGCGTCGTCAGGCGAAAACCCAAGGGGCAAGGGCGGGGGGGTGGGGGGTGGGGGGAGTGAGAGAAAAAGATAGAGAGAGGGGAAAGGAGGATGAGACAGAGAGTCGAACCAGTCAGGAGTAGAGAGTGCCGTGTACTGACGACTGTGGCGCGAATAGCGCAAAGCGGACTACTACCCGGTCTCGGTTCGCTCCTAGCACATCCAACCTGGCTTTGTTCAAAAATGAAGATGGCGCGGGTTTGAAACTCGATAAATGCCTGATTGGTTGAAACCTTGATGCCCTTTCGGGACGTGTCACTGCGCCTAATTGGGAACGTTATAACGCTACATAAACTTTTATTATTTCTTGCGAACGTTTTCCACGTAATGCGTCCACCTGAAGTATAAATAAAATTAAATCCTGCGGAGGACGAGGGGTTCGAGAGTTCGTGGCCTGGTTCTGCCGTCCGGTTCGAGGCTAAGTCGCTCGATTCAAATAAGCTACGACGCTGCGAACCATTTGTTACCTTTTTCAACGCGAACTTTGCGAAAAATCGATAAATATACCATTGTAACAGACAAATTTTTTATAAAAAAATATCGTCGTCCCCTTGTAATCTCAAAATCAGTACCTCGAATCCCGAATTTCGTGACGATATAATCTGGACATCGTGGCGGGAATTATCCCGTAGGTGAAAGAGTCTGAGTTTTCGGATTATGCGAACGCACATCTATCACTCAAAATTTCACATCGAAAGCACTGCTTTCTAAATTATTAACATCTAATCGATCAAACAGATCTCCCTTTTTCGAGAGCGTTTCTACTAACTAAATACAATCTGAAATAATAAATAGTATTGGTAAGTGCTGCACTGTTAAAATAATCAATTATTACGAATCGTGAATGAAGGATAACGACAGCAAAAAGTGTCAAGACATAATTGCTGTTATTGATTGGACATCTTATATGTTAAACCGATTTTGACGCCGGCTGTTAATGGCGTATATGCAATCGAAATTTTGCGTTCAAAGGAATTCGAAATAATTTTACTCGTTTTTACAGTGATTTTATACTCTGCAAAATGTACAGAGTAAGATCATATTAAGCAATGAATTAATGTTTATACCCTTAAATGAGAAAAGCACGTTAAATTTCTAAATTTTATACGACGGATAACAATATGCGCACGCGCGGTATGTGCATACATACCAATTTCCGGTTGAAATACATTTCCCCTTCTTTCTAAACACCCAAGATGGTAGGTACATCTCCATTCAAAAATATGAGTAATTCATCTGAAATTGTGCTTGTAATCCTTCAACAATGTTGCTTCTAAGGTTTAGTTTTGTATACTAGATTTCATTTCCTGAAAAACAAACGCAAAATTTTACATTTTTATCAAACATCAATAATTGTCGAATCAGTGAAAACATAACCTCGAAAAGTGACATGAGTCTGTATAATATTCTTTTACTTTTTCGAGTAAAAATATGGAAACCAATAATTAGAAACAAACTAAATAAGTGCGTCAAAGTACACTAACGTTGAAAAATATTAATTTAAAATTTACAAGTTCAGGGTTATGGTTACTTGACAATGAACTTTGCATGTGGCTATAATGTTGTACATTTTTATTTTTTCAGGTGAACGTTCCGAAACAGAGACGCACTTTTTGCAAGAAATGCAAAGTACACAAGCCTCACAAAGTGACACAGTATAAAAAAAGTAAGGAACGACATGCATCTCAAGGTAGAAGACGTTACGACCGTAAACAACAAGGATTTGGTGGCCAGACCAAACCTATATTCAGAAAGAAGGTGGGTATTGCTAAATAATGATCAATTACTAGCGGATACGACTGATTTTGATTTATTTATAATTCGCAATGTTCCTTCTAGGCAAAAACTACAAAGAAAATTGTCTTAAGAATGGAATGTACAGAATGCAAGTATAGGAAACAAATTCCTCTTAAAAGATGTAAACATTTTGAATTAGGAGGTGACAAGAAAAGAAAAGTAAGTAATTTTAGCTTTAGTATTTGTTGATTATTTTATGGATTACTATAGCGTTGATTAACATATTTTTAAATGTTCTTTTAGGGACAAATGATCCAGTTCTAGGGTCAAGTTATGTACATTGACCTTCTGTATGTATTTAATAAGAAATGAAATAAATCTTTTGGAATTTGTATAGTTGTTTATTTTATTTATTGTATTTTATAATGCAAAAATATTTTTCATGCGTAATGTATAAATACAAGTAAATGTTTAATCTGCTTCTTCCTGTTGCTTCGAAACTATTTGCTGGGAACTGCTGTTAAAATAAAAAATAAGAATAATGTAAAGGTGACATCACCCAAAAAAAAAAGTTGTTTCATCAACACTTCAATTTTGTTATGCTTCTTTGACAATTTTCATTTAAAGGAGTACATTTATGGTAATTCTTATTGTCGTACATTTTATTTATTAATTAGAACTTACTCCAATATAGACGAGTCCAAGCCCTCTTGCTCCATCATTAACTTGACTGCCTCTTTTCGTACACCGAAATGTACCATTTTGAAATATTTCTCATAACGTGGATCTTTATTTACCGGTTCTTGTTCAGTCTGTGTGCTTTTAGGGTCATCTTCAATGACATTGTCAGATTCATCTATATTAGATACACTTGTTTCTTCTTGTTTAACATCGTTACAATTCACTGAACATTCTGTTTCCTGTTGTTCGTGTTCCAGACTAGGAACAGACGACAACTACAAGAAATCCATAGATTATTTGAATCTTGAAAAATTGTTAAACCTTTAAATCGTGTTTGTACCTTAATTAAAAAACCTTTACATACCCAAGATTCCAAAATTTCTATCGAAGCTTCGATCCTCTGTAACTTATTTTCAAATTCAAATAATTTCTCTTCGCATGATAATGTAAATTTATTGAGAAATGTTACAGTGTGGGCGATAAAATGATTTATAAACGATATAGTTCTTTTCTGATTAATTGGTGGAACCTAGGATGATTGAAAATAATATTAATTGTATGTATCGTCGATATGTTAACACTAAGAAAGATTAAAGACTGAAGACTAATATATTTGCACCTTCGTATAATCGATAGTTGGTTCGATTATCGGAATTTTGTAATCATTCATTGTACCACTATTTTCAAATGTTATTTCTCGTGTTTGTTGACCAACTGTCAAACGTCATAAACTTTCGATGCATTGCTCCCACAGATCATGTAGGACTCATGGTAGGATGGTTCATAACTAAGAACCGAAATTTCTCAACTATAGCGGGTACACGTATCCTCTTGTGAACACTCTGCAGATAACGCACAGACGGCGGGGCGTTTGAAAAGTTTTTTTACATTGAAAATAATTTCATAAATTTACAAGTTACAAATACCAAGTGGAAAATAATTCAAACGCGTATCATGATCAAGATTGCAATACATTTGTAAATTCGATCTGTTAGTATGTTTTGCATTATGGATAAAATTTGCACCAAGTATAATAGATTATTAAACGTAAGAATGAAATACTTGTATATAATATTGTGTTGGTAGAATTTTGCTTGATAAATATACAATTTTTGTAATTAAATCTGTAAACGATATCAGATACAGAGTACTGAAAAGAAACACTTTCTCGGCAACGGGCCAGCGGACATTTTCCGCGTCGTACGCGTTTTAGGAGACTCGTTCAATCGAAATTTAAGAAAGAAAAATTAATTGTTATAAGTCGATAAAGTAGAATATGCGCTGACAGCGTAAACGAGAACTTTTTAGTGGGTTTACAGGTTGGACTTATAGGTTGGATGTAGGTCTAGTAAACGCGACTGTCTGTTGTCAGTGGGAATCAACTGTATGGAGATTACAGAGAAAAAGATTATTTTTTAAAGAATGGAGTCACCACCTGACCTGGAAACTGTTTACCAGGCTGTGTATTCTTTGTATAATAACTCGAATCCTTCGGGACCAGGAAAAACGTCGCAATGGTTGGACGAATTACAAAAATCGGTAAGCTATTTGTTAGCGGTCTTTCAGCCAGTACTACCACATATGTTCTATTCTAATATGTTTTGCACACATCTCACTCTATTGTTATATCGATAGTGCAATCATTGTTACGTATCTATCGAACCAACCATATAAAATAATGATTAAAAAATGTTACCAGATGAAGTAGTTTCTAACCTCACCCTGTACATTCTTGTTCCTCAATTGCAATTTTCGCTTCATTTTACGCGTGATTTACATGTATAAATAGAAATACAGAAAACATTTTAATTTCAATAATTGTGATATTTACGTATTATTTTAGGTATTCGCATGGAAAATAGCAGATGAAATGCTGCAGCAAAAGCGTGATGTTCAATCATGTTACTTCGCTGCACAAACAATGCGCACAAAAATACAACTATGCTTCCAAGAGCTACCTTCGGATGCTCATATTTCTTTGAGAGATTCTTTAATGAATCACATATCGCAAACTAATGAAAATACAAATTCTGCTATTGTTACACAGGTCTATATGCTTTATAATATTTGGGCAATTACTATTACCCAATCAACAATCAGTCATAATATTAAGAATTATTCTTACAGTTATGCCTAGCACTGGCAGATCTCGCGTTACAAATGTCCTCTTGGCAAAAACCAGTTGTGGATTTAATTAGTAGATACGGCACATCAACTAGTAGTTTGTGGCCATTACTTGAAGTAATGACAGTCTTACCGGAAGAAGTAAATTCAAGATCTCTCAGGTGAAATCAAAGATCAGAGAAAGTGCTAAAACATACACAAAGTAGTTTAATCTGGTTAAATTAATGTCTAATTCAAATTAAATTATACAGATTAGGAGCCAATCGTAGACAACACATATTACTCGAACTTAATGCGAGCGCGGACACGGTAACAGAATTTTTGGTGAGTCAAATTAGAAGATAAATTTATAATTCATATTGTTGTTGTACAACATAATTATTGGATTCAATTTTCAGAAGCTGTGTTTAAAAAATGGGGGAGACAATGTACAAATTCGTGTTACAATTCTTAGATGTTTTACAAGTTGGATCGCAGTACACGCTATACCCCTCGTACCTACGAGCGACGTTATTGTATATACCCTCCAAGTAAGTTTCTCGAATAACAGTAATTAACGCGAACTAAGAATTCACTGATGTACGCGTGTTTTAGATACTTGGAAACCACATGATTGGATCTCAATTACACGAAGCAGCCGCGGATTGCATATGTGTAATTTTACAAGTCCTAGAAGAAGATAGTAATAGCAACCGTGATGATAATAATAGCGAGTCAAATATACAGTTACAACAGCTGCAACTATGGCTCTTCACCAGTGTAATGGCTTTGGAACAACCGTACCATTTATCTGTTGCACACGAAGACATGGACAAGTAAACTTTATATTTTAATATAACAAAAGACACGAGAGAGCTCGATGGTAACTTTACGTATTTACTTAGTCATTATAATGAATACTGTTTAGGTCGATAAATTATTGCCGGATTTTTACGGAATTAGCCGAAACATTCTTGGAAACGATGATAAGCGGCTGTGTGGGAGGCAAGCAACATTATGCTATTAAAATTCTTGACCTTGTTTTAGTATGTGTTGGACACCACGATTACGAGGTAAATATTTCGTTTTCTCTTTAATACCAACTCCAGCTATCAGTTATTGAAATAATATTATTTGTATCAGGTGGCACAAATAACTTTTAATCTGTGGTACCGCTTATCTGAAATTCTTTACTTAAAAAACAGTGATGACCTTAACGCGGTGTTCCGACCTCATATGGAGAGATTAATTGGAGCGTTATGTAGGCACTGTCAAATGGAACCGGATCATGTTAGTAATCAGAATGTTCCAAGTGTTGTAGCAATTTTTTTTTTGTATTAACATGAAATACAACAATTTCTTTTGATAGCTGGGTCTAGTAGAAGAGGGTGCTGGTGGGGAAGAATTTGCAGATTTCAGAAATCGCGTTTCGGAACTAATTAAGGATGTCGTATTTGTAGTTGGAAGTAGTCACTGTTTCCGACAAATGTTTTCTTCCTTAACGGGTGGTCCTGGACCACAAGGTCAAACAAATCACGTGTCTACGTGGGATTCAACCGAAGCCGCATTATTTGTAATGCAAGCGGTTGCGAAAAACATTTTACCGTTAGTTTCTTCACGTTGTACATAACGTTTGCGCAAAACGTTTCCTTCGACTTGAAATTTATGACAACATTTACTTACAGAAAAGAAAATGACGTTGTTCCAAAAGTAGTAGAGGCTATTTTAAATTTACCCGAAAACACACACGTAGCTGTACGTCATACGAGTATTCTTTTATTAGGCGAACTTTGCGAATGGATAGATAATCATCCTCAGTCCTTGGGTGAGTTTCTAAGTAACTATAATTTATTTCAATGCGTTTTTTGCATTACACATTAACGAAAAATTATCGTTCTAGAACCTGTTTTAAACTTTCTCCTGACTTGCTTGAGTCAGAAAGGTTTAGGAAGCGCAGCGTGTGGCGCGTTACTGAGTATATGTACAGCTTGTCCGTTGCATATGGCTTCACACTTTCCAGGACTGTTGCAAATTGCACGTTCCCTTGACAGTTTTGCTATCAGTAACGACGCAGCTATCGGTTTACTCAAAGGTGAGATGACGTGTTATTTATTTTCATAAACAAAATTATAAAATACTTTCTGTTATTCTGCGATAGGCGTTGCAATAATCATGTCTAGCTTACCACGCGAGGAAATCACTCAGGCAATGAAAGAGTTGTGTTGGTTTCAAGCTAGACCTTTATGTGAAATTATGGAACGTAGAATCCCAATTGAAATAGGAACGAAGACTGATCCTGTGATATGGCTAGATAGATTAGCCGCTGTATTTAGACATACCGATCTTCGTATCGAGGACCCTAACGAAACTCATCCTTGTCAAAGTGCAGTCACTGAAGTAAGATTTAGTAACTAGTAACGTGATTAAATCCTTATGATAATAAATGGTTATATATTTGTTATATTCCTCTTATCATTGAATGTAGATGTGGCCGATACTGTCAAATGTATGTACAGCGTATCAACATGACGCAAAATTGATGGAAAGATGCTGTCGTTGTTTGAGATTCGCTGTCCGCTGTGTAGGAAAACATTCCGCCCATCTTCTCGAACCCCTCGTAAAACAGGTAATAATTACTTAGAAGCTAAGGTGCGTACAATTTTATTAACAATTTTCGAAAATTTTCAGATTGTACAATTGTACGTAGCGCATCAACACAGCTGCTTTTTATACCTTGGTTCGATATTAGTCGACGAATACGCGACCGATTCCGAATGCGTCGCTGGTTTATTAGCAATGCTCGAAGCATTTATTGGGCCTACCTTTAATATACTTCAACAACAAGATGGATTAAAGAATCATCCCGATACAGTAGACGATCTTTTTAGATTATGTGCTAGGTATACAGCCACAACATTCAACATTTATTTAAATGATACGGTTACTTTTCAAACTTGATAATATCTTTACTTTTAACATTAGGTTCCTTCAAAGGGCTCCGATCCCTTTCTTACACTCGGCCATAATAGACAGTATAATTGACTGTGCCTTAACGGCCTGTAGTTTAGACCATAGGGATGCAAATGTTTCGGTAATGAAATTCTTTTACGATCTTTTGCACTGCGGACGCAATCACGAGGTAATTTAAAGGAACGTTTATTTTTCATTATGCTTGTTGTATAAATATTAATGTTTCTTCTCTTCCTTCAAGAATCGTTCGGATTATACGATACGACGAGAAATGGTGCAACGTATATTATGGGAGAAAGGACAAACGTTAGTCGTAAGACTGCTACACGCATCCGTATTTTCACTATCAACTTACATGTTATCGGATGTAGCGGATGTTCTTGTTGAACTCTCTCTAAATAACAGAGAGGTAAGACGTACACGATCGATTTCTGATTAAAGTAACAGATATATGGTAATACGATAACAACTAAATATGTTTGTGATGTTTGTTCTTTAGTCGCTATCCAAGTGGTTGGAAGAAGCAATCAAAACGATGCCCTCTCAAAACGCGGGTGGCTCCCCTACGGCACAACCTGAGCAACTATTCGAATTTCATAGTACTGTTACAAGGTATAACAAATTATGATGTTTATTGTTGTTCCCTTGAAAAATAACGATTCCATTCGAATTATTTATCTTTTAGGGCGGACACGGCAAAAGTCGTGAATCATGCTTTACGGAATTTTGCACGTTTGTATCGTTGATGCATTTCGCTGTAAAATTTAAGGTCAAGAATGTCAAAATTATGAACAATAAAAATCTTGCGAGATCCTTCATTTGACCAATACATTCGAAGGTATCAAAGAAACAAGATTATTGTAAAACGGTGAGTCTATGGTGTATAAATGTATTTACAAAAGTTTTAAATATTTTGTACGTGTTTACTATCTTCACATTCCTTTGCAAAGTATGTAAAAATAATAAAGATAAGCTAGCTGTCCTTCTTGTAAAATGTATTTATTAATTTTACACAGAAGTAATGCATTTAGTAACGCTTTTTTTTTATCGTGGATATTTCTTTTTTTTTTTTTACATGTGCTGAATACGAAACATAGAATTTTATTATGCGTTGCATGCCTTTTTTTTTTTTTTTTATATATACATAATTTCGTGTACAGCTTTGTTGCATTTGTTCCTCGTAATTTTTGAATATATAATACCTATGGAAAGTGATATCCGGATTACCTATTACATTAGGTATATATCTAGTCAATTTTTTGAAGATATTCGATTTTATGCATACTTTGTAGATAACGTGCAGATAGTAAACATCGGAAGAACAGAATGATTATATATTTTTGTGCTTTCCATCTTATTTACACAGACAACCTTACAATGGAATACTATTAAATTACTCCAAAAATTATCAAAAGTGTGTTATTCGATTTATCATACACTAAAATGTATTAAGTTAGGTAATATCGTTTTACAATTGTGTTTTTAATACTCTCGACTGTCCTGTTACGAGATATCACTTCCAGACGCGAGATTTCATATTTTACATAGGTAATAATATGGAGAGCATGTAATTTACAAAAAACGAATTTTTAGCAAGCGTCTAGCCGATAAACAATAAAATTACACAAATAAGAATTGATACGACACAATTCACATCTATTGTGCATGTGTATTACAAAAAAGAGAACAATAGGTTTGAATTTTACTCGATAAAATGTAAACCTTGTTCACAATTGTGTATCTCTTTCATGTGTCTCGGAAAATATAATTTTATAAATGTCTAGATCACGTTTAAGATTAATAAGATGTGATATATTATACGACGATATTCTGAGACGAAACATAAATACGTTATATTTCTATTACATGAATATACATTTTAAAGGGAATTTCTTGATAGATTTGGACACTGTTAACGTTTAAGTTGATTCGATATCACGGTACGTATACATGTGTAAAAAATGTGCGAGTATGACAGTAAATCTGATTAAGGTATAAGAACAGGACACAGTCATTCATTGAATGCAGAATAAACGAAGAAATACACACTCATTTAACACGATAGTTAACTTTTAAGTGTACAAATATTTTACATATACAAGACATGTAATTTTTTGCAAAGCGTTAATGTACAGTTAAGATATTAATGAAAGATAAGCATTATTATTGGTAAGAATATCATTTGTAACGTAAGGTTGAAAATGATTAAACTGTACGAATATTTTGATGACTAGTATTAATTTTAGCATTTACGCTAATGTTTCGCTTTATATAATAACAAATTTCCGACGTATTTCGAATAAAATGATATTTTTTACTTAAACGATGAATATTTAATCGTAACTAGAATCGACAATAATGTAATTCGTAGTTGTTCAATTTGGTCTGCGTTGTAGAATACACAACAACATTCCGTAAGTATTTTCGTTTAACGACTCTCAGTGCAATTAACAACGAATGAATCCGTTCGAGTTTAACGGAATTTTTGACAAACCGAAGAAATTGAAAGGTTAGATGCTCATTGGTTGCTCACTCAGGTGTACCTGAGTTATAATCCCCGGTACATTGTGCAGGTAAAAGATTGCGAGGAAAGGTCCTAATGATAGGCCTTATGGCCACAGTGATTGTTCTGCGCGATAAAGGGCGTTTCTTACAGGAAACGAAGTACTTACGAAAAGAGATCTTGACGAACAGCTGTGCAATAAATTGTTAAGCGACTGTATGGAACACCCAGTTACAAGGTGAATCCGGAAATATTTGGGTCGTTGAGAAGACGGCAGGTGCTTTTTCAAGTTTTAATCATTCTTTCCTGCCGCATAACCATCATATACCGAATAAATTGTAATATTTTAATATCATTAAATTTTGATTGCAAGGACCTCGGTTCTTTTCGTTGGAACAATTTATATTTCAACGGTTTTGCGTTACGCAGTGGCGTATCATACGTCCAGCAGACTTGAGACAAAGTGGAATTTCGGTGTAAACTGAGAATATCTGACATACATTATAAACTAATGCAAATATGAGTCTATACTTGGAAGTTTTCTGTCTGTGACGTATAATGCGTCGCTGACGTTAGATTGTAGCATTGAGAGGGGAAAGCCAGTGACAGTCGAATAACTTTGTAATCAAGTACCGGGAACAGGTAATCCAATGGTTCTAGAGATATGCTCGTGATTCAGGTTCGGTGCCACGTCTTCTCGAAACATTGCTAGCAATCTCTCGGGACTCTGAGTCACTGAACAGTTGTCTTATGAGTCACACACAGTCGAACCTTATTGGCTAAGGAATTGGTTTCTAACAAAGGAATGTTGTTGTAACGCGTAGCCATGTAAGTGAGAACAGATGTACATATACGTATACATATGCATATATATACATATGCGTATATATATATATGTAATAGATCGTCCTTTCGTACTCGATTTCGATCGACGATCTATTACACGCATATACGTATACACGATGGCTCGAGCAAATGGAATCATTTCGATGATTTAAAAAATATTGCATGATTCAAGTAACGTGTTTTTCGAAAAAGACTACTGTATGATCGAAATTTGTAATATTTATGTCTGAAAATTTGATGTATGATATTAGGTCTGTTAGTTAGGGCTAGTGAAAATCGGGGGCCCCTTAGCTACACTACTGTTTCAAGAGCCTTTTCCATTTTCCAGTTATTGTTTGTTTCTTGCAGTAGATGGCGAAATTAGGCAGAATAGAATAGATATGACGGACCCATCGCCCTAACCCAACACGCATATACGATATACGATAACCGTTAATCCCTTCAATTACTTGGATAACAGTATGTACCGTTTACAGAAAATGGGTAGAGCTCTTGTGTATACTATGCCAACGTTACTTTTCTTGTGCTTACGAATTGTTCCGTGTAACAATCGACCATAACCTGGTCTCTTTTGCACGTGCATCCTATTTATTATTAATCCTACAAGTCTAAATGTCTAACGTATGTTTGGTGCAAATGTTCAATGGAAACCATTAGTTGGAAAATTTCTGGTCAGGTAGCTTTCAGGGTGTCCTAACGGGACTGTGATGAGATTAAAACCGATTAGGATTCTCTGATTTACAAAGGTCGCCTGGATACCTGCGATTTCGACTGACCTGTGGTTTTGGTTTCTAGAAATTTGATGCGACAAAGAATCTTTCGGGACAATTTTCTTCAGACCCAACAGCACCGTAGAGGGCATTTTTGGTTAGAAGCTCGAAATAAAGGAATTACTCGGACGAATTTGCTCTGAATTACTAAAAATGGGTAATAATTTATTTTTGACGTATTTTAACGGCACCGTCAGGTGACACCAACGTGGTATCATACGCGAGACGATGGTCAATTGTTGGTGGCGCCACGTTGTTACGTGTTACGAGAATTTATAAAATGCAACAGTGGCTATTCGTCAACGCGATCTACTCCGATGACTTGGTGTTGTGTTTATCTACATATGTATATTATTTCATATGAAACGAGTGATTCAATCACAAGTTGTAATGATTTTTATGTTTCATTTCTATACATAGAGATCTGTCATACGTATCTGTCATACAGTGATTTGAATTGGGATCCCAAGGCGACAGGCATCGTTCGTATAATTTTATGTAAAATTATCCTTACACATCGTACAACATTTGCGACATATTGAAAAGATAAATGTACATGCTCGTTTACTGGGTTTTCATTAAAAACTGTCTAAATAGAAATCTGAATAGAAAATATTGTAAAAATGAAAGAAAATAAGTTGAAATGTTTTCTCTGAGTAGCGAACGTGGCGCAACGTGTGGTGAAGCTGTCGACAGTTGTTTGCGTGAAAGGTGGGAGATTGAAATAGTTAATTTTTGAAAAATTTCCTGCAAAACAATACAACAGATTGGTTTTCTCGTGCAGAATGCAGCACGTAACTATCGCTGAATTCACCCTCTCTCATCGACGGCGACGGGCAGCGGCGCGTTGCCGGGCAACCAGACAGTCAGACTGCTGTCTGCCGATCTGCCAGGGGCGCGGAAGGCCGCGACGAGACGAGACGAGACGAGACGAGACGAGACGAGACCAGACTAGATCAGACCAGACCAGACCAGACCAGACGAGGCCAGAAGAGTAGACAAACGTGCGGAGGAGAGAAGAATTGAATAGAGACGACACGAGAGAGGAGTCAAGGGGCCAGAGGGATCGGGTATAAGGCAGGTGTAGAAGGGAGTAAGGTCGTCGTTGGAGGGGTAACGCAACCATTTGACCGTAGGACGGGAAGAACGAAAACGCGCGGGAGAGAGACAAGGGTAGCCGATGTAGTAAAGCAGCGTTTCTCAAACCAGGGACCACGAGCTCTTGGAGCAACAACAATTACATCGTTGTGGTAAGAAATTGGATTCTCGTTGTATTTACTTTGATTTTAATGGGCAATTTGTTTTGTTAATTTGTTTTGTAGTTTTGTTGATTGTCCCAATGAGCATCGGATGAATTTCCTTAGTCCTACCATCACCTAACGCTCTAACGTTTATAATTAATCGACATTCACAATATTGTCTTCACAACATAATTAAGACTGTTTCCAAACCAAATTCCTTTGATTTTTTATCTGTTTACGGTTGATAAAATACACGAAATAATAGAAATATATAAAATAAGCTGAAACTTGTGGAAACTCGGCTGAACGTATAAAATTGTTTTAAATGAATAGTAGGAGTGTAATTACTCCAAGAATTTTCGTTTGACGAGAGAATTCGACAATTTTTCTTGGTTAAGAGGGTCCGTGGTAAGGTGAAGTTTGAGAAATACTGTGGTAGAGTAGCAAAGTTGCGAACGGTGGTGCGTGGTAGTGATGTTCGGCGTTGTATGGTGGGGGAATCAGCGGCACGATGTGCATCAGAGGGATAGAGGGAAGCTAGTGAGTGGGGCGTCAGGGGCGGCCGGGCTAGACGAGTCGAGGTCAGTTATCCGCCACGCCCGACGCCGACGCCGTCGTTCCGGCGCACCGCATTGCATTTTCGGCGCCACTGCTGCCGCTGCGTATCACTGCATTGCCAATGTTCACTTTTTTTTCTCACTTTTTCTCACTTTTTCTTACTTCCCTTTCCTCTCCTCCACTCCTTTCTGCTTCTCTACGTTTCTCTCTCTTCTTATCCCTCGGGGATCACCACACGGTTCTTTACTCTCTCTCTCTCTCTCTCTGGGCTGTTTGTACGCTACTGCAGGTTCATACTGTCTACGTGTCCGTCGCTAACGTCTAAACTACGGGCCGCCGCATCGCGTAGTCGTTGTTTTGCAACGGAGCTAGACGGATCTCGACGATAGGTGGAATTCGTGACAACGAAATTCTCTCGATTTTGAGGGAAATCGTCCCGTCCCCTAGAGCGCTACCTATTTATAGATACCTCCTCGAAGAGAATCGACGAGCTTCTTATCGTCTGCGGTATGCGACGTGGAAACGTGTTTATCACGGTAGGGTTGTCATCCCTAAATGATGAAAAACGTAGACGCATTTTAACATTTGTTACGTTCAAATATTCAATGTACACTTTCGTCGTTCAAGTTGAGTTTTCATAAGAATCTGTACTGGGATTCAAAAGACTTTGTCGCGAGAGATCGAATCGACGCGACAGTGTAAAGTTTCGAGGATCGTACTTGAGGAGGTCGTGAGTCATCAGGATGACGCAGGATTCGCGGAAAGAGATTTGTGGAATGTTTCGTTGAAAAAAGATCGAGTAGGAGAATAACCGAATTCCAACGATGTCTCCTGTGAAATATAGACTAAGCATGGAGTATTAACACTAGACTATGTGATATTCAATGTCTGTTAGCCGCATCTATGTCCCGTTAGGGTCCGATACTGCGACACGAAAGATATAAAGCCGTTACAGTACATATTCGCGATACGCTTAAGCTGTCTCACGGTTGTCTGGTCGTCTAGTCAGACATTGTCAGGGTCGTTCCAAACAACGAGCATCGCAACGATCGTTTCACGTTGCACTCGAGTTTGAAAAAAGCGGCGTTAATAAGATAAGAACATTGTTTTCTATCGTCTTTGGGGTGTCCACCTATTTATGGTTCCTCCAAAAAAGATACAAGTCGATACATTTAACTGTGGTCCAAGCACAATAATAGTACGAATATCTGATTTTACACGATTAGTATCTTTAAACGCTATCTTTGTTCTTTCGAGAATTATCGCCTTAGCTTAGAGTACTGCTTTCTACTTGGTTGTCGAGACTGTATTTGTTTGTATCCTCCGCTAATTAAAGAGGATTAAGAGGGAATCGTAGGTGGGAAATATGGAAAGCGATTCGTGGAAGATTCTACGCACAAGGATGACGTCCGTGGCCGAAGAATAATAACAATTATCGGACCAGACGTCGCAGCGGGGAACTTTAGGTTCTAGGGAGGTTATAGCTCGGACTTTGCCACGCATACTTTCTTCGTTTCCTTCGTTCATTCCTTCTTTCGACACTATCTTCCTAAATACCTTTCGCGAAAACATTGGGTGTCTCTTGAACGAAAATGGATTTGTTCAATTATATCGATGAAATCTTAGTAGGGTTATTTATGAAATATTCGAAATTTAACTTCTCCTGTCTTCGATTCTATTCTTTGAAAAAATAATTTTAAAAGTCTATGTACGTTATAATGTACAGCAGAGTTGTACAAGTTAACGGATAATCTCTAATTCGTGGCGAATCGTTGGAAATCTTTAGTACGTTCGAAGGCTTTGGTACGCGCAAAGAAATGCCTCCGACAAAGAAACGATGAATGACTTGCAAAGAATTTCTCTCATTTTTGCAGAGTGTAATTATAGACGCTCAAGGCCTCCGGACGCGTTGAAATTAACATGCTCTCTCGGCGCTGGTCTTTTCACCGAGAGACGTAAATTGTATTTCGAATTGAAGCGAGATCTTGAAAAATCATGCTTGTTATATTACAGACTGTGATAGAATTTTAATTTCTTGTGTATTACTAAATGTTTTCCAAAACATGAAGAGGGTCAACTTTAACAGCCGAAAACCTTTCGTACTTGCTTACATAGACTAATTAACACGTTAACAGCCTATGTATTTTTTCTAACGATGCCTGGTGTGTTTACTCCAACTGGCTGTATGGCGTTACAATCGTCCAGTATTAGCTTCGTATATCTAATAACAATTTTTTGTCTGTTGACTTTGAAATACCGTAACTCATCTCCGAGTGAAGTGTACGTCAATGAAAACAGGAAAGAATATTTGTTTTGAAAATGGGACTCTGTGTCTTTTCTCGACGATCGCAACGCTAGTCTCGATAGCGGACGACTTTAGAAACATTTGGACAGGGAACTTGTCCCACCAGTCCCACAACCAGAGTTCGGGGATCCATGTAAGTATAGTGTGTTCGACTTGGCTTTTCAGCACGATCGACTATTTAGTCGCGTTAATGACGCGTTCGTATAAAACGTGATCGTGTGTACGTATTTAGGCAATGTTACACACACACACGCGCGCGCGCGGAAACGTCGCACGCGTTCAGCGACATTTCAAAGACAAGCCGACGAGTGGCACAAGCACTGCGCTCAAACGCACGAGATATTAACTCCGGTAAAGAGTCGCGGTGTGCACTTGACTTTGAATTATCCGCTCGAATGACAAAAACGTGTCGATTGGAATTTTTCAAACGGGTTTCAATCTTATCCGAGTGAAAGTTTTCGCATTATCGGCGCGAACCGATCGATCGCCGATGTAAAACTTTTATCAACGTTTCCGTTGAGTTTTCGATAGTTGGTAATAGTTGGCGATATTAGAGACGGTAGATATTTGTTAACCTCACGAGAGACAAATTTCAAATGGATTATTCTTCTTCTTCCTATTTGTAGCGTGATAGTAAGGGGAATTTTGATTTTTGATACAGAAGCAAAGTTGCATGTATCGATAGTGATGTCGCTCGATAGGCATGAAATATAAAATTTAGATGTATCGAAGTAATTTAATAACTGTGGAAGGATTCTAAATTAGAGATTATATTGATACGAATCGAGCATGTAAAGCGTTACGAATAAATTGTTGTAAATTGGTTTTTGTAGACATGTAGGATTCGAATAAGAGGAGGAGGGTGCGTGAAGCGATTGTTACGGCCTTGCAGACAGTAAAGCATCCCTTTCCCCCACCAGTCACCGAGTCAACCACCAAACCTTCACCGTATCTTACCATCTGCCTTGGTACGTTATTGGCACCGGCTGATGCCCGATGCGAATTTGCTGCGACTGGACGGAGAGAATGAGAGAGTTAGAGAAAGATGGAGGATGAGAGGGCAAAGAAGGAGAGATAAAGGAAAACACAAGGAGAATAAAGAATACCGAACAAAGGGGAGGAGAGAAAAAGAGGGAATCATTTTGAGCATTCCATTCGCACGCAGAGTTCCAAAATAGAGAGGGATACAAACACAAACAGTCAGAAAGGACAATTTAAAAACAGTTTGGAGAAAAAAAGTATCGAAACGAGTGTTAGATACGCGATTTACGAAAACCAGATGGATCAAATAACGAGTTCCAGCGATGCGAAAAGATTCCACCGATTAAATAGCTTTCCGACGAGTGTATTATGCTAATTGGATGAAAGACGCATATACATAGATCGCTGGTCGTACCGCGCACCGCAATCTGGTGCATCTAGATAGCAATAGCCAACGATAGTCAACAGGGCAAATAATTGCCTAATAGAGAAATTTCATCTCTGATTGTCATTAACCAATCAACGAGATTGCTCGGTGTTCCTTTTGAGCGTATTTACCGGAAAATCGACCTAGAACCGCGATCAAAGAGCAATAGGGGTCATTCGCGTTTCTGCTCCACACCAAGGAAGTAGACTACGTTTGATCAGCCACCGATGTAAAATCTTTGTTTGTCAGTGTTTCGGTTCTTGATAGTGTTACGATTATCGATCGGTAGCGGCATTTCAGACTGCTCTATTTGCGATTCCAAACCGAATCTGTCTAGTTTCTGAGGTTTCTGATTTAATTTGCATGTTTATTTGAAATTAAGAGCGCGGTGGCCTGATGTTTTAATATTTGTATCGTTTTTAATAGTTTTGTTCTTTAGGATTGTAAAGCTATTTGAAATTACTTGTATGTCATATATGTTAATTAGAAAGAAGTTTGTCGAATATTTGGGAAATTACTTGGCGTTCCTTAGAACCATGCCATTAGGATCGAGCCAAAGGGTTAACAACAAATGCTGGTATAGACAGGCCAAGTGATAGTATTGCTCACTTGGGAATCGTTGGTAGAGAACGTCGGTATCTCTCTTTCACGCGACAGCTTTATAGGCAAATTCTGTAGGCGCGTTGTAAGACCTATCGTTCGAACATGAACGTGCGTACTGACGTCCCACTGGTACGACGGACGAATTGCATCACACAGTTGTCTCTGCTGAATGTGCTCGTTATTAATCGTAAAATTATATTCTTACACTCGTAACACGCGTAATAGAGGCTACTGTTGAAATATATTGTAGTATCGTGGCCTTCATACCCGAAGAATATAAGGCGTGAAACAAGAACACGAATCATAGGGTACACGATTGGTCGTGTAGGTCAAGTGGTCGACTGTAGATTGTCATTTCCGTGGCTTATTTTTCGTTGAGGTTCTTACAACCGTCTCGCGAGTTTTCTGTATGAATCCTCTAATAGTCGGCGTACTCTCGTAACTTGTTCGAAGATCAACGTCCACGTCCAGATCAATGGTAGACGAAGAAAATGAAAAAGCAAATGGTGTCGGGGCTGGAGAACCGTGGTAATTTCATTTAGATCCATTGGACGGTCGCAATTTGAGAAACTAGGTGGTATATCGTTTGATGTGCATGGACTGCGGCAGTAGAATTGCGGAGATGGCTGGTGATGGTGGATACGAGCCTATGGTTGTCGGTGGGTGGGGAATGGGATGGTGAGGGGTGGTTAGGATGACTGGAGGCAGATAGTTGACAAGGGGTTGGAGGCCTGCGGTGGGGAAAGATGGAGAATCGTCGAGAGAAAGGGAGAAAGGGAGAAAGGGAGAAAGGGAGAAAGGGGAGAAACGAGGAGAAGGAAAGGAAGGAGAACAGACAGAAACGCGGAACGGAGAAAGAGAAGGATAATTTCCAATGGAAGGGGCACGTGGGAGAGAAGCGGAGAGAGTGAGAGAGAAAAGGAAGAGACCGACTGGGTCCTTCACCCGACGAACGAACCGAACGAATAGCTCGTCGTCGGTGTTGCTACCGCTGCCGCTGCCGCTGCCGCTGCCGCTGCCGGTGCTTGCGTTTCGCTCGCCGCTGCGCTGGACTTGTTCGTCTATAACGCCAGTCTGCTCCGAGTACGATTATTATCGTACCGATCTGGCACAATGCACCGAGCATTGGATGCAACGTTTCTGCTCCCGTTATCCAGGTTTCGACACTGTGCGCGACTACGAAACCCATCGGGTTCGTGATTAAAGTTTCGAGCAGTGCTCCTTTACGCCCTGTATCTTTTTACAGAAGCTTATCCGGACAGTGCTCGTTTCGTAATTACTCCAAGGGTACGTTACACCAGTAATCCATGGGACGTGATAACGTTTTACATTTGTCGCAGGCAGATGGATGTATCTGATGTGGAAATTAATTCTGTAGCTCTTCTGTATTCAAGCCTCTATAAATCTACTGTAAACAGATATATTTACTCGTCGGTTTGGTATATCCAACTACTAAGAATCTTCTAAATCCTCAACCTGATGTTGCACCTCTTTCGTACGTTCTTCGCTTTCCCCCCTGACAATGAGTCTGCTTCAAAGAGGATTTTTCATTGCACACACCCCCCGATACCACTTTTCTTACACTCGAATGGACGGTTATAATCCTGTGATCGTAATTACTCGTCGCTAAACGAATTCAATTGCACGGATAAATAGCGAACTTGACGTCCCTCGTTAGTCGCGCGATCAACGTCGTCTCGATCATTGCAGAGTTGCATAACGAGACAAAGAATTCCTTTGTGCAACGAGTTCGAGATGCAAACGAAACAAAATCTCGTCGACTTTATTGGCTGGTTTATTAACCGACACTCAATGAAAACGTTTCAATCCTTCGCTTCTCTTTAAACTGCCCGCCCCCTCGGTTCCTTTGTACTAAAGGAGTTTTATATTATTCACTCATCGTTTGTATTTGCATTTACGTTCGATCTCGGACCACTTTGAAAGCTCCCCGATAATTGGACGCGCGATCCTATCTAGACGTAGTTTTTTTTTTTTTTTCTTTCCATCGAAGATCAAACTTTAAAGGCACTCTTGGCTCATTAAAAATCTTGTATGCTCGATCGAGCCATATCGAGATATTCTGTCAATGGCATTGTTACTCGAAAGCGATGAAAAGAACGAGGTAACGATAATTACAGAGATTCGACATTGTGATTGATCTCCTATGGACCTAATATTTGGAGGGTGCAGCCAGCTTGCAAGCTGTTATTTTGATATTTCTAAAAGAATTTGGTACAATGTCGATATATGTATGTTGGTAAATGACCAGAAAGAAACGATACATTTCGAGTAAGAAATTTCACGTTTAACGAATGAAAAGTTGATCGAATGTACACTAGTATTCAGTTGAATATACTAGTATGCCGAATTTTCACTCGTTACTTATTATTCGAATAAAATTCTTCCTATGGTTATAAATTTGCAGGCGTTGCAATTTCTATGAAACGAAAACGAGGAGCTGGCGCCGGGCGCTTCCAATTGCACGAGATCGCGTAATAACGTCTGAGGTTTGTGCGCATACCCTTATAGGTATACTGCGGAGTAGTAGGCAGTAGTAGTGCGTAATACCTTGGCGAAAGCCAGGCCACAGAATTGAATTTCAGAGTCTAATCTATGGAAAAGAAAAGAAAATAGTGTAAAGTTTTGATCCCTTGGCAAAGTTTGAAAATCACTGGTTTTTGGGATAATGCTCCACTAGGAGACGATATACCGTCACAGCAATATCCAAATGCTCGCGAGACACAGTCCTCGAGTGTGCGCGTTGCACCGTAACAATTCTCTTGATCGATAGATTTGGAAATAAATAGAAGGATCTTTTGTGGAACGCTCGACTTTGTCGCAGAAATAGAATTCCGGTAACTAACGACCTGTGCGACGTCATCTCAAAGTGTTGACGTTGATCCAGAATGGAAAAGCAGGAAAGCGTGCTGTTTCTTGTGTATGAATTTTGATTGCGTTTATCGGGTTCGTAATGTTAGTGCATCGATTAATGGGAGTAAAAGTTAAAAAGTGTGTTAGCAGGGGAAATTGAGCCCATGACTCGATGGACATTGTGCAAATGTGCAAAAGGTTGATTTGTTTATTAACTAAATAGCGTTGGACGGCGATCGGTGGGCCTGAGGCGACGGTGGACGGTGAGAGGTGGTCGACGTGTCCGGTGCCGTGGTGGTGTTGGGCGCACGGATAAAGGATGGCGACCATGGCGATTCCGGACAGGAATTCCCGATGAGATGGGCGGAAAGTACAAAGGTTCGACGCGCTTCGACGGTTCTCGGTACGGGAGGGCTTCCGGTCGAATTCGGCTAGCTCCGATCGGGCTCGTGCAGGCTCGTCTAGGATCGGGGCATCGGGCCGGCCGGTGGGGTCTATATCGTGTAGGACGGGTAGTAGCGACGCGCCGCCGAGAGACCGGCAGTTTTGCGCCCCATGCAACGGCCAATCGGCCAGTTCGTCGCCGGCTGTTCGTGAAAGAGGTATTTTCGCACATCGTTCTGCGCTCGCTCTCGAATCGGAGTACCTTTTGCTCTCTCCATCCGATTCTGTCTCTTGGTTAGTTTCTCTCTCGCCACTTGATCGCTCGTTGCCACCGTTTACGCATATCCCTCGACATCCAAAACCTTTTATTCGGATTCCTTCTTTTTTACCAGATGTTACTTTTAAACGACTCGGGCTTTCACCCCAACGTGTTTTTCACAACCGGCGAGTTAATCATCTGGCCAGAAGCATCTGGAATTTCCAAGTGTTGGAAGCTTCGACAGAAATTGCGTATCTTTGTGACGCATGGTTCGTCAGGAGAGGATTTCGAGGAGGACGATCGAGTAACCACTTTTCGATAGCGTTCGCTAACGACCTAGCAATTCTTTGCATCAAAGTCCTCGCGAGTATATACTCTATTTGGAGGTGAGGTCCTCGTCGTGCCTTTGCAAACCAACTATCGTAGTGTAGTTGAGATGTTAGGAGACCCTTAAGTAAAGTGTCAGAGAACGAGAGCAGTGTTTCTTTTCTTAACATTCTATCCTACTTTGGAACAGTGTGTATCGTATCGGTTCTTTTGCCACGTATATCAGCACGCGGAGAGCGAATATTGCCGAGTGTTTGGTGACGTGTTAAATACGCGGCCATTTCCATCGGTCACAAACGAGCCAGAGAACGTTTTGCTAGTGTTCGTTCGGGCAACGAGAGATACAGTCATCTCGCGCAACTTTGCAAAATCTCAATTTCGCAAGTTTCTATTCGGTGACCAGACGGTTGGGGTTTTCTTTCCCAACAATCTCCACTTTAGTTCGCACTTTGCACGCGGTTTCTTTCAATCTCTTCTTTCGCCTGAATCTCGAAAGAAAAGGAACGAGAAAGCCAAGTTCGTCGTGGTTTTTCGTTCAAGTTTCGCGAGTCGGCAGATGGTGAAACGATCGCGTACCTCGAAACGGACCTTGAGATGATGGAGAGAGCGAAAAAAGAAGAAAAAGAAAAAAAAACGGAGAGCAGCCGGCCTCGTAGTAGGCGGGGGTAAAAGTCGAGTCGAAAATAATTTCGAGACGCGAGAGACGCGACTGTCACCCGTGCACCGGCTTGTGCCGGCATTCCGGTTCAGCCTTGCGAAACAAAAGCGACCTTTTTCGATTCGTACAGACTCGGGAAGTAGTCGCAAGTGACGGCAAACAAGTTTTACTTATTATTCTTGGTGATTTCGATCGAGTATTCGACGGACGAAAACGCGAATCGATCAATGTGGCGAAACGAACAGAAATGAGGAGAACGTCGCGTAACAGTGCTGCCGGCTAACCTCGTTTTTGCACATCACCGGAAGAGACCAGAACCCACGTGCACGTTGGACAGGTAAATTCTTCCCTTATTTTCTTCTTATTTATTTTGCTGCCAGCGAGCTTGCTATTTCAATTAGGTTTTTCTTTTGCAAAAATGCATACTTATATACGAATAAAGTTAATCTGAAATTGGTGGCAAGGGATTGACAGAATTTTACTTTGATAGAGATAAAGAATATTTGGAACGTTTATTCGGATTGTAATTTTTTAGTGAACAAGTAACACGTTGAAATTCATCTTTTATTCTTTGTTCATTTTTATGTAGACGAGAGTTTTGCCGACTTCTAGTTGACAGTTCCCTCACACTTGTTCATCGTACAACAGTGAAATTGGTTTTTCAAAAAGAAGTACGTCCATATCGTTCCCGATATCAATCACTTTATTTTTCTTCCCTCTTGCGTGTATATCGTGAATCGCTAGTTTATTTTTAGAGTTAATGACGTTACGTCGATCCATGTCGAATCTGTAAGCACGTTCACCGACTTTCTCAGTCTCGCGCAAGTCCGGCAAAAATCGTGGTCTATCGATACACTCGAGATATAACGGCGACTCTGTCGATCGAAGCATCGTTTCATCGATTTCAACGAAACCCTAGTAGACGGATAAAGACCAGACAAATATTATACATATAGCATGCGTACTTTTCTTCCATTAGTATATTCAGCGTTTCAGGAACTCTTGTATAAAACTCTTGATTTTGATTTTTTCAAGCTATTATCTTGCAAGAAAATGTAAAAATATTTTCTCAACAAATTACGCTACTTGAAACAATAAGGGGGCTGTTTGATCGTTATACACTATTCGCGTACAATGGTTTTTGCCACACGATTATACGGCATGCTAGTAAACGCTTTATCTACTGAGAACCTATTCGTGGATTTCTTAATTTCAACGTCTACCTATCTACCTACCTACTGTTCAACCTACTCCCCTTTATATACCGTTAAAAACTTGCACGCTCATTTTACGTAATATATGTAATTTAGCAAAAACCAAAATGCTTGAAGCGAAAAAAAGAAATGAGATATCTGTGTCTTATTTTTATAGCACTTGCAATAATCTTATCTTAAGCTTTATATTTGCCTTGGAGAAGACATTTTTTATGCATGCTGCTCAAGTAGCCGTTAACACTTTATCGACTGGTAGCAATAATATTTGTTATATTTTAGAATCTTTTTGATTAATATTTATGTAATATTTCATAATTTATACAATAATGAGAACATAAAATGTCATCTCGATAAAAGATAATAAAGTATTAGTTATTCTATGAAAATGGTGATAATAGGTTACCGATCGGTAAAGTGTTAAAGATGCCAAATTACATATGGCGTCCACGAAACCACGTCACGCGGGTTAACTATGCTTATGTGACGGGAAAATGTTTTTTCGTCCCGATCGTTGGGTTAGATCGCAAACTTATTCGCTCAACTTTGCTTCTTCCATCTTGCTTTTACATCATTTTGTTTCTTAATCAGGCGAATAAAATCGTTAAATAAAATAATAACGCTTCTACCTCGAACATACACAATTCTACGATACAAATTTCTTAACACACGAACGCATGCTCTTCCCAGCACTGTTCTTCGTCGTCCAGAATTTAATTTCAAAATAGCGTTAAAAGAATTACGAGTATCGTCAAGTTTCGACTCGTCTCATTTTGGTGCGAATAATGTTAATTGTAGCAGAGAAGGCGAGTGCGATAAATGATATTTTCACGGGGACTGTTATTATAGATGTCGACACTCGTTTGCTACTGTCGCTAGAATGACAGTGCACACTCGGGAACACATTGTAAGCGTATAGCAAACATTTTCTCGCCATCTCCTCGTTGGAATCGCTCAAAATACATTGTTTTGATCGAGTTTCTCGAACTTTCTTCCAAATATTAATATTTAAACTTTGGAACTGAAAAATAATGAAAGCGAGGAATAGAAGAGGCGGATGATTCATCGGAATTCGATCAGAAAATAGATTATACGTATATCTTTGACACGTATCGTATGCCTGTCACAACTGGAAGTAATGTCACCTGTTTACATGCCAGACCATAGCTTTAAAATATGATATGTCTAAACAATTACGTGTAAGCATTTCGCGTCGAAATCTGATGTAGAAAGGTGTGAAAGTTTATAAGGTTAACTGGGTGAGAATGCATCAGACCTTTGTCGAAAGTCATGTCCTTAATCGGCTGTATTATTTCGTAACTCGACTTGTCGCGTCACACGCTTGCGTAAATATTGTGTGCTCCTGGAATGTCAATATTTGGTGGTATTTATAGACGATCCGATAATTGATCGATTTCTTTTCTATACACTGATCGATTTATAATCGATTATCCTGTCAATCGTGCGATTCATTATCAATGTCAAGTCTTTAAATAACTCGCTGCTTTGGTTCGTTTCTTTTATTTACAGCGACTCGATCGTTGATCGATCGACTTGTACTCTATTTATTGTACTCTTCATTCATAGGTATCGCTTCTTTATAACTATTGTTGCATTTACATATTAATTTTAAATCACTCATATGTATTGTATGACAGTGATTTACACTAAAGAATTAAATAAATTAGAGGTTAAAAAGAATGAATCTGGCATATTTTTACTGGTTCGACGATTAGTCATCGACTTCGATATGTAGATCTCTCCGTCTTGCCCACCGGATGTCAAAACCCACACACACGAGCAAGCATCGTATGTCCCGCATCCAGTCTACTGACAGACCCAACAGAGACGACATTTCTCACTCTCTCTCTCTCCGTCTTATCAGCCAACAACTGCCAGAATTCTTTCTAGTTTACAATCATTTAAATCCGAGGAATAGCTAAATTGACGACGATGCGTCGTGGCAGAGAGAGAGAGAGAGAGAGAGAGAGAGAGAGAGAGAGAGAGAGAGA